>NC_087104.1:11850294-12158676 GCF_963855985.1 Ostrinia nubilalis | reverse complement strand
AGACATCTAGATACAGGGAAAATATATACAGGGTGAAACTGAAATCTTTGGAATAAATAAATAAGAATTTATAAATAGACTCTACTATCTATCAAATACAATGACAAATCCAATGAGTTAAAGTGGCATTAATTAAAACCTTTAATTAAAGATCACACTAATTCAAAAAAAGTATATAAAAATAAACACAAAAACTAATTATTAGTTTGTCTCATATTTAAGAATCTACATCTATGTATCATGAGTAGTCTAATTTTAAAACGACGCCAACTGAAATCGTTGGCATTGTTAATAAGACTATTTCGATTTCACCCTGTATAATATTGTTCATGCACTACCTCCAATGTCTCTCTCCATTATGCCAATTAACCCCTCTAATTAAATATAAACTGTTCGCCCCATTCACCTCCCACGCGAGGGTTAGTGTAAATTGGTGTTGGTTTTCAATGGCATAGATACATATGATAGCAAACAGATAATTACAGTACAATAAAGCAATATAACAGAAGCCAAGGTGGCAATTGAAAGCTAAATGGTTGCGATTGCGTTTCAATTAATGCTTTTATGTTACCAGAGGCGAATGAAGGGCTTAGGCAAAGCGCGTACGGGTGATTTTCGTTATTTTTTTTTTCCACAACGAGTAAGCTATCGGCCAGTATCTCACCTGATGGTAAGTGATGATCAGGCCGAAGGTAGAAGCGAGCTTCACCCGGAATCCTCAACCACAGAGGACTGGCTATCTTACCTCTAACTGCCGGAACACAACAATGCTGTTAACATTGTTGTTATGGCGACAGACTTAGGTAAGATGGTGGCAGCTAGCCAGGCGGACTTGTTTTGTCACTCATACCAAGTCCACGGAGATGTACAGAGGTGCGCGCACGTAGCGACGTGATAGTGACAGAAACTTTTTTATCATCTTTAGAGCAAACGTCGGAAGTGTAGGCCAAATTTTATTATCCATTTGCCTCTGGTAACTAGAGAGGGGGTCATCTTCTTGCAAAAAAAATCTGATAAAAATGCTATCTATTTTGAGCACCTAAAAGACAAAAAGTTGCTAGTAGACAAGACTATGCATGTTTTTTTGTAAATACGAAGGTACTTGGCAAGCATGTGCAGTTGACATCAAACTAACATTTTTTGTTGAAAAATAGGGCCTATTACAAAAGCGATAAGCTTGATATCCCGTCGTCCGTAAAAAACTGTGAATGAAAATATCCGTTATAATTTCATGTCAGGATAGTAGCCTTCTAAACGTCACTTTGCCCAAAGCCAACAAAGAGGAAACTTTAACGGTTCCGATTAGGGTCCAGCTAAATAATATTTTCCTTTAAAACGTTATTTTTACGCACGAAAACCTTTCCAGGAAACGCCATAATCGTTTATAGCTTTTTATCACGCCCAAAAAGACATAAAGACATCTATTTATACTAATATTATAAAGCTGAAGAGTTTGTTTGTTTGAACGCGCTAATCTCAGGAACTAATAGTCCGATTTGGAAAATACTTTTTGTTTTGGATAGCCCATTTATTGAAAAAGGTTTTAGGCTATATAAATAAATAGGGGCGGAGCAGTAAACAAAAATGTTGCAAAAACGGGAAATATCTGTTCTATTTTGTTCGGCCATTTGGTGTAGTGGTTCAAAACGGACTACTATTCCGGAGGTTGCGGGTTCGATTCCCGCACAGTACAAACACTTGTGTGCATGAACATATTTGTTTGTATTGGACTGAGTGTTTACTATGTATAATATGTATGTATTTACAAAAAAAAAAGTATTGAAGTATGTTTATATCCGTTGTCTAGTACCCATAGTACAAGCTTTGCTTAGTTTGGGACTAGAAGCGCAGCGTAAAATGTCCAAATAAATTTATTATTATTATTTATTTTCACTCACACAAAGTCGCGTTCACGACTAGTCTCGGTTATTCACGCGCATTAATGCGTCAAGGAAAATATTGCAGACATTTTATTCGTTGACAATTTAGTTTTATGGCGTCCACTACCCGTCTTTAATGGGTCCCATAGGAAGTTTTATTGATAAACTTTCCTATCTGAATCTGTTTGTTCGGAAAACATTGATTGTGATGCCTTTTCTGGTATTCTTTGTTAGTTTCAGTGTGTGTGAATGAGGATGCTAATTGAAGTTTATTGACGAGGGTTTTATGCAGCTTTACATCTATTTGTATTTGAAGGCACATCAAGCTTAATTCTGCGCTTATGTAGTTACTAGCTTTCACCCGCGACTTCCCTAGCGTGAAATTTTGTCTGTCACAGAAAACTTTATCGCGCGCGTACCTTTAAAAACCGGGATATAAACTATCTTTTGTCCTTTCCCGAGACTCAAATCTCCCTATGCTAAATTTCACCAAAATCGATTCAGTGGTTTAGGCGTGAAAGCGTAATAGACAGACAGAATAACTTTCGCATTTAATATGACTACCTATTATGATAATAGGAATTCCTACTAATAATTTGCAATGAAGGTGGATATTGATACATGATTTACGTCATTACGTCATTCTAGAATCATTTATGTCATTTTGACTGATTTATTTATAGAATAGGTAGCCTTTAATAGAATCTTGGGGTTAATACTCTGATTCAAATTCAGAACATGGATCGTTCGTCGCTCAGTTCGCCACGCCCATCTTTTTACACTCAAATGGATCACTGAGGAGGCGAAATTGCTCATTAGTGAGAAATAACTTTAATTTTACATTACTAGGTTTAGAATTGTAATGGAATGTGTAAAAAGAATTAAGATTAAAGCCTTGGGCAGACCAAACGCAGGGCAGTAGCAGCGCAGTTTGAACGCGGGCCCGCGCTCTAACCGCGCCGCACTGCAACTGCTGAAATACAAACGAGGCGGCTCGGGTGCGGGACAGAAGCGGCGCGAACGCGGGCCCTCGCTGTTGTATTACTATGACGGCCATATTAGCATGACACACCGGACGCAGGGCGGTAGCAGCGCGTTGAAAGCGGTTTTCGATTATTTACATTTTTGACAACCGCCCGCGTTACAACTGCTTTGAAACTGCGCTGCTTTCAGTGTGCCTCAGCCGCGCTGCAACTGACCCGTACTTCTTCTGACCCGCGTTTGGTCTGTGGGAGCCTTAATATACTGTCAGCGTCAGCTACATAACTACATCATCGTCATCATTCTCCACTGCAGAAAGACGGCCCTCTTTAATTTGCCAGAGGCAAATGGAGGATTTGGCTTACACTCCCCACGCTGGGTAGACGAGTTGGGATAGCTCTTTGGGATAGAGAATTTCGTGCTTCCAATAGGTGCATCAAGCCGTAGATCTTTATTGATCCATGTCATACCGAGATATAAAAAATGTGCAGTCGACAGCACGTCAGACTTTACGGTTTTATTCCAAAATAGCCTACAATTACAACGAAATAAGACTACACAGTGCGAAGCTTGATGTGCTGTCCGTACCTCATACAGTAGCCCATATTCAACCCTCTCGCATAACCCCCACTCGACCGGTTTTAGGCTCGCACAACCCAAGCCGTATTAATCTCCAACTATGACGTCACAGTCCATATTTGCCCAGGTACAATGGGCCGCATTTCTTTCATCTTCCCTAATGTTAGCGGGGGGAGGAGTTGATTTATCTACTACCTATCTGTACATTACGTGCCCCGGCCTAATCTGATATCATAGGGTTATGCAATCTGTACTAAAGAGTTTGGTTACTTTGTGATATTTATGGAAAGGATATTTTTGTTGTTTCTATTATTGAAAGTGTTGACATGTTGTCTTGTACAGCTGGACTAGCATGAATGACTCGGTGTAATCTTATAGTGGCAAAATGGATTTTAGATAAAAAAAATGTGTCGATATTTTTACATAGAATTGCATAAGTGGTTAAGTAATTTGACAGTTCATAGCTTGAAAAGCACATAGCACGTAGTTCACGAGTGGCGACCACGGGCCGGAGGACGTAGAGTGGGCAGGCCTCCGACTAGGTGGACCAACGATCTTTTTAAGATCGTGGGAATTACTTTACCTTACCTGTACCTGAACCGTTGTAACCAAAAGAAGAAAAACTTTGAAGGTATCTACTTGTTTATAGATAATAACCGCACCTAGACGATAACCAGGAGGGAATGCGGTCAAATACCTACCCTGTTCTACATAAAAATGTTAAGCATAATTACAATCACCAGAGAGAGAGCCAAAAAGATCTTTGCGTCTGCATTACAATAGATTGATCATTACCTATTAAAATACCAAAATTTTGACAGCCAAAGTCTCAATTGGGAAAGTCACAGTTCAATTTCAATTTGCGTTCGACTTTTGTTTCGCGGATTTCGAGCGCTCTCCTCCGAGTCCTGTTAAAGAGGGGTCAGTTTAATTAAAACTTGGTCTTGCTATTAAGGTCAATGACAGATGGCGAATGGCGATGGGGATTGGAATAAAAAGAAGGTGTTTGTATGGGATTTGGTCCAATGCTTGAGAAGCTTTATGGGATTTGGCCAAATAAGCTGAGGTTGTTCGGTTCTGTGCTCCTGTTATTCTAGATTTTGTAGAATAGTCCCCTGATAGGTTCGATCCCGCTAGATGCACATTTATATGAATGAAAACAATGAAACTTTTCAAAATGTTTGCTAGCATTTGGTCTGGGGATTTAAGTATTTAAAAAAAGTAGATGATGGTACTGCGTGAAACAACCTGAATTTTCTCTCGGATTTAGATATCTAATAGAATGTTGTTAATTTTAGTGGATATTATATTTACTTACTCGTATTTTACACAAAAGCTTAGTTCCTAGCTGTTCTACCGTTATTGGGATAATGTACCCGTCGTTTCGTATATCATTTTGTTTCTAGGAGTTTCAGAATAGATATCAGAGAATGGGCAATTTTCCGGAAAATTATTGGTATAGCCCTTATAATTTAGAGCATACAAATTTTGAATCGTAAACTAGTTTGAACAAAAGCTAGATTTAATTTGTTGCCCTCTCCAATACCGGGCTTGGTAATAACTCTGTTTTAGAGGAAATTCAAAACTAGATTCAAACTTGAGCACAGTCTTGAGCTTAGAATATACATGAAATTGATTTGTCAATCATACCTTTTGGCAAGTATTGAGTAGGTCTAAGATGGGGAAGATAACTCATATAGGATAAAGATAAGATAGGATAAAGATCTTTTATCCTAACTGATATTATAAATGTGAAAATTTTTGAGGATAGATGGATGTTTGTTACTCTTTCACACAAAACAGATTTTCATGACATCTAGCACAGAGACATTTTAAGACCCAAGAAAACCCTTAGGATAGATTTTATCCTGGTTTTAAAATGGGGCGTGCTCGCAATTCTCTTTTTATTTAGACTGAAATCCACGCGGGCTTAGTTGTAGGAAAAAGCTAGTATCTCACCTACGCGCGTATTCACAAACGATGCTTGAATAAGTGAAGTGAAGTTGCAAATCGAACGCACATCGTTAAACAGAGCTCTGTGATACCCTGTGCGTCCACGCGCACTATGAGAGTTCATAGTAATGTTTGTGAATACGGGTGTTACTTACTTACATACTAAAAAGTATTATTGTAATTTTTCATGCAACTACCGCGTCCCAACAAATGGTTTTCCGTCTGAACAAATATTAGAAATAAATGGCACGAAAAAACGATAAAGCAATTCTTATACAATCAGCGTGGATTCTTTTCCTTGTTCAATCGAGTTTTCCCCTCTATGTATAATGCAGTAAGCGACAGCCCCCCATTCTTCATAATTCCAACCGACCGGTGGCCTGGTGGCGTAATTTACTTTTGTTTCAATTGCTGCCGGTTGAGACAGACTAGAGATGTACTGAAGTCTCGATATTTTCGAGGTGACATTGCACGTGGTAAATCTAAGTGCAATCCTATTTCTAGCAGGGATATTATGGATATCCGTAACCGTAACCGAAACTTTAGGATATCCGAAATAAAAAAATATCCGAAACCGTAACCGAAATCGGTATAATATTATTCCTATATCCGTAACCGTATCCATAACCTAAACTACATAATCCCTAATTTCTAGCTTAAATACACTACAAGTTCTTCAATCAGTAGTGCGACTGTGTGATTGTGTAAGGTTGTTCATGGATTGACAATGAAAACAATTGATCATCGATAGCTTTATGTAAATTCGAATAAATTGTGTAATTTTGCCCATCCATCGTATAAAATAACGACCAAATCGTTAGCGATAAATAAACTCCGTACACAATGAAGAATGTTCACTAATTTTGTTTTTTAGCTTTCTGTATTCTCTGTTAAAAATAAAAAATACACGTGAAAGAATTATTTCGATACGTCAATTAGTTTCCAAGATATTGAATTTTAAAAGTGCGGGCGGCGGCCGGCCCGCCATTTTAAGCGCGTGACGTCATATTACAACGACTGGCTCATATTTGTATGGGTGGAATCTTGCAAACTGAATTAAGACCCACTTCCAGGCAACCGATTAAGCTGAAATTTCGCAAACACATGTGATTTGGATGACCATGCAATATTATGATGACATGGAGCTGATCTGATGATGGAGCTGGAAGGTGGCCATAGGAACTCTATAATAAAACGACTTAAATGCATCGAGTTTGGGCTCGTTCGTTTTGTATTGATGAGTATTTTAATTCTATATAGTAATCGGGGTCTAATGATGGAGCTGGAAGGTAATTCGCAATAAAACGACACAATCGCATCAAGTTTGGGTTTGGTTCAATTTTAATTTCTGTGATGGGTCTGGGTGTTAATATGTATAATAAGTTTGTATTTACAAAAAAAAAATATTTAAGTATGTTTATATCCATTTTCTAGTGAGCGGACGATGTGAATGTACGTCACACGGGGTCACGTGACCGTGGGCGGGACTCAATATTTAAGCGAACTTTGAATGCCTATAAAATCATAACTACTGGGTATTTTTGAATGAAATAAAAACTAATGTATTTGTAAATGTAAAAGCTTAACTGTAACATAGGTTTCAAGTGATTTTGCATACCTAGTAACATTCTCAATTAGAAATTAGCCGTTTGACAGATCACACCGTACGTTATGAAACTGTCAAATGAATACGATTGCCTTAGGCTGAGTTGCACCACCTAACTTTGACCGTAACTATAACGATAACCGGTGGTTTTTTTATGGATTTTGACAGATTTTTGACGTTTGTCAAAGTTAAAGTAAGATGGTGCAACCCAGCCTTAGGTACACAATCGCACCTCAGTTTCGAGACAAGCCTGGTTGTCTTGAAGTATGATGAGCATGTCTTTCTCACTTGTCTATCTCACTCTGTATGAACTTATGTCTTGCTTTTTTTATGTAATTTTTTATCTTTCTACTATTGCAAAATTTGGGCCTATCATATTAAGAAAATCAGCAAATTGGCATCCTCAAACTCGCCGTTGATTTCTGTTGTGATTGCTTTCACACCCAAGATTTTTACACCGATATCCGACTGGTGCTGAATTCCGAAGCGTAATAATAATTTCAGGTGATTCAGATCTTTAGACCCACACAAAAGACTTTGTTAGCATTATCGATATTAGAAAAATCGCGCCGGAACTCACTATTATTCTTCTGTTATGGTAAAAATGGTTGCCAGTTTTGATGAAATTTCTTATTCCATTCGGAGTCTTTAAGGTTTAAAATGAACAGTTTATTGTAGCAGAAAAATGCATTGATTGTCGATAAGAGTGCAATTTAAAAGTATTCTACGAGTATTTAAGGCTAAGTTGCACCACCTATTTTTAACGCTAACTATAACGATAACCGGTGTTGTATGGAGTTTGACATATTTTTGACGTTTGTTTATGTTAAAGTAAGATGGTGCTACCCAGCCTAAGCGTTTATTTTTAACTAGCGGCCGCCCGCGACTTCGTACGCGTGGATCTTGTTTTACCCCCTTCATCTTATCTTACGCGATTTAGATTTTTTCATTCAAATGTTTTTTCCCACTAACTCCCGTTCCCGTGGGAATTTTGCAATATCCTGTTGTAACTAAGCTTTAAGTTTATTAAGGTACCTGCATGCCAAATTTCAAGCGTCTAATTTAAGCGGTTTAGATTTTTCATACAAAAGGATTTTCGCGCTAATTTCCGTTCCCGTGGGATTTTCGGGAATTCCTTGTTGTAACTAAGCTTTAAGTTTACTAAGGTACCTATATGCCAAATTTCAAGCGTCTAACTTAAGCGGTTTAGATTTTTTCATTTTTCCCGTGGAAATTCCTAAATATACTATAACCTGCCCAGGAGTATGAAAAATATTTGTACCAAGTTTCGTTAAAATCCGTCGAGTAGTTTTTGTTTCTATAAGGAACATACAGACGGACAGACAGACAGACAGACAAAAATTTTACTGATTGCATTTTTGCCATCAGTATCGATCACTAATCACCCCCTGATAGTTATTTTGAAAATATATTTCATGTACAGAATTGACCTCTCTACAGATTTATTATAAGTATAGATTTCAATTTATGAATATTATTATCGGTTCTTAGAAGAAGGTTGACGACTCTATTTTTAACATGAAAGGGAAAAATAATGTATTAACTTGAGTTTATTCCCCTGAAACTCAAAGGTTTCAGATCAAAGGTGTTTATGTTATAACTTCTGGGAGTACCTAAACTGTAAATAAATATGTTGCCAGCAACCTTAAAGCTCTATAAGATTTATTAAAAGATATCTTTAATAATACATTTTCATAAATCTATCTTACCAAATAAATAAATAAATAAAAATTAATATCCTTGGACATTTTAAACTGCGCTTCTAGTCCCAAACTAAGCAAAGCTTATGTATGGTATGGTAAATATTTACGGATGAACATAAAATTATCTTTTAAAGGTAAACAGACCAAATATCTTGTGACTTTAGCAGGTAATGTTTTAAAATGAAATTTAAAAAATGAACAGCCAAAAATGTATTAATTCCTCAACATCCATTAACCAATTCTAATCTAATAGATACAGAATTAAATATCTCAAAGAATTGAAGACTTATTTAATTGCTAATCCTTTCAAATACGGTAAAGGTATGAAATTATAGGCTAAAGGGAAAATCCTTCCAATATCCGTCTGTCAGCAATAATAATTCCGAGGAGATTTCACTAACGACTGATAATATAATTGGCTCGGTTCATCTTTGACAATTAGGGAGATACTTCTGCCCACGCTTAAGGTAATCTTAGGAGATGACTTTTGGGAGTATGGTTCAAGGTTACTGATTTGGATCAAGTTCTATTTTGACTTTGTTGTTTTGTTAAAAGTATAAATAAAACAGCGCTAAAGCCTAATCAAGTTTCTTTTTAAGTCTCTGGAGGTTAATGTTGTCCGCATTCAATTTCAATTTTCAACCCTATAGGCGGTTATTATCACACTGCGCCGCGCTCCGCCGCGGAGCGCGTGATTTCATATAAAAAAACCCGCGCGCGGACGCGTTGTCAGTGTGAAGTGCCGCGCGTGTTTTCTATACAAACTAAGGTACTTGCATACAATGAATAAATCTGTCGTTCCGCGTTCCGCGGCGGAGCGCGGCGCAGTGTGATAACCGCCATAGTTACGTGATTTTTTTCAAGTTGAATTGTGTTTCAAATGTTGTGGCTTTAGAAGTTTTTGATATACCAGAATTGTAATAAGTACGTGTAAGTTAACATGTAGTGGTAATAGACCACCAAAACTAACAATTCGTGAATACATAATCTCAGGTTCATAAGAATCAGCCGTAATTTTGAATAGGTATCAAACTTACAATAATAGAAAATATAATGTCTTTCTCCATGAAGTTTATGTATATTTTACAGTAAATTGTATACAAAATAGTGACGAAACCCCAAGACTTAAGATCACTACAAAGTAAACAAGGAAACAATAAAACACAATCGCGTTAACTTTCCATATTAGACCGTCTAAAAGCTCTCAGCGCCCAAACTACAGAACGCCACACTGCAGCTTCACTGCAGTATGAAATAACGTACAGGATTCTCGACTGTAACACGTTGGGATAAGGCCTTCAAAGTTCCTCAACTCCCAGCGCACCAGAGGAGTGTCAAATAAAATGTATTAGTAGAATGCGTCTGGGAAATCTGGTTTGAAGTATAACGAAGTTTATTTGGACTTTTAGGTAATACTGCACCGTGCTAACGGGATTAATAAGTCGCTCGTCTTAGCTTCGAGGCGGGTGTTTAAAGCTAAACCAATTTGGCAGCTTAGGTAGTGGTATTAAGTTATAAGAGCAGCTCGAATCGTTGACTGCCAGGACATTTCGGATCTGCTTGACCCCTTGGCGCTGCGTAGAGATGTATCCTCACTGTGCATCTTCTATCGCATGTATCACGGGGAGTGCTCCGAAGAATTATCCGGACTTATTCCTGCCGCCACTTTTCGCCACCGATCTACCCGACAGCACTTCCACCCCCATCACTTAGATGGTTGGCAGTCCACAACAGTACGTTTCTCTAGAAACTTCCTGCCCTGTTTGCGGTGTTTCCGGACAGATACGACCTGCAAACTTTCAAGAAGAGAGCGTATCTTCACCTTAAAGGCCGGCAACGCACCTGTCACGCCCCTGGGACTGCGGATGTCTATGCGCGACGGTAATCACTTACCATCAGGTGATCCGTCCGCTCGTTAGCCTCCTGTCACATAAAAAAAATGCAACAAAATCTGAAGTTTACCTCTTCATAAAGCGACCCTCAAAAATCGACACATACTCAAGTAATATCTACCTTGACAATCACGGATCATAAAGGTAGCAGGAAGGTGCTGGACACAGACCGCTAACAACCGGTCAACATGGAAGTCATTGGGGGAGGTTTATGTTCAGCAGTGGACGTCCTGTGGCTGAAATGATGATTATCATGATGATGACTCAAGTAGGTCTGAATTCGGTATTATATCAGCTATAAAATAATAAAGTTGAACCAATAAAAATGGATTCATGCTTGAGATTCAATAGAAAAAGTGTGATGAACGAAAAACTTTTACGCCCGTATTCACAAACATTACTATGAGGTCTCACAGTGCTCGTGAACGCACAAGGTGACATACGAACCAATCACAGACCTTTATTTAACGCTGTGCGTTCGATTTGCTGCTTCACTCAAGCAAGCATCGTTTGCGAATACGGGCGCCCGGGCGTAATCATTTTGTTCTCTGAACCTTAAGTTAGTGTTCGTTTCCAATTTTCTAAATGTATGTAGATACATAAATTTCAATTTGGTGACAACAAAGCCTTTTATTTCTTTTGAGATCAAGATTTATTCTAACAATTCCAAAGTAAAAGTTCTAAAATCTTAAATTGGTTTGTATTGATGAAAAGAACCTTCTGTCGACCTTTTGTGGGTGTTGACATTATTTGGATTGTACTAATTTTACTATTGTTCAGAAAAGGTTTCATTTAAATTGTACTTTTGTCTTTTTCTTAAGGCCTTTTTTCACAAGTTTAAGGCTGGGTTGCACCATCTTACTTTAAGTTTAACAAACGTCAAAAATCTGTCAAACTCCATACAAAAAGCACCGGGTATCTTCATAGTTACCGTTAAAGATAGGTGGTGCAACTCAGCCTAACAGTATAGAGCAAGTTTAACAGTATGCCCAATGGCATTAAGTTTATTTATTTATTTAAACCTTTGCACGTACATACAATGCACTGTGGCGGACTTAATGCCAGATGGCATTCTCTGCCAGTCAACCACGGGTCATGCAGAGGGAGAGTAAGGTGGTGCAGTAAGTTCTTCTTACATTAACAATTTTATGTCAATATAGAATAAATAAATATTAATGCTCTTGATGACATATTGCTGATAGTAAAGCTTGCTACAGGTATTCAAGAAAATAAATCCTTGATAATTTTTACACTAAATACAAACATATGTTGGATTTATGGACGCATAAGAGAAACTTCTTACTAATTGTTTATGGGCACTCTCGTCCTTGTCGCGTTGACAAAATGTTCTCATATATTTTACGCTAAAATATAAAGTCTTCATATTAAGCTTTGTTTAATTTCATCAGGTCATGGGCCGTCCCAAGCCTGCCGTTATGTTTATTTTTGCATTTTGAAAAGTATTTTGTTTACTTACCGGGCTCGCGAGTGATTTCTAGTTTTTCAGCTAATGTCATTGAAAATACGTACATAAAAATGGCTGGAAGTAATTTAATGTCAATTGAAAAGCTAACGGGTCGCGAGAATTGGGCTGCTTGGAGTTTTGCAGTAAGAGCATACTTACAACTTGAAGATTTGTATGACTGCATTTTAAAAGAACCGGTGGCCACTGACCCTAGCTCCGTAAAAAAAGACACCAAAGCCAAGTCAAAACTAATACTATTAGTTGACCCGATTTTGTATGTACATATTCAAGAAGCCCAAAATGCAAAACAGGTGTGGGATAATTTAGCAAAGGCTTTTGAAGACAGTGGCCTAAGTCGTAAAGTTGGCCTATTACGAGAACTGATTAATACCAATTTGGAAAACAGTTCTTCAGTAGAGGACTATGTAAACAAAGTTATGTCAGCGGCGCACAAACTAAGGAATATTAAATTCAATGTGGATGATGAGTGGTTGGGCACGTTGATGTTGGCAGGATTGCCAGAAATGTATAAGCCTATGATTATGGGCTTAGAGAGTTCCGGTATAAAGATTAGTGCTGATTTAGTAAAAAATAAATTACTACAGGAAGTAAAGACATCAGACACTACCGCACTTTATACAAACACAAAAAATCTGCCCAAAAGTGATCAACCAAAAATTAAGAAAGGCCCGAGGTGCTTTAATTGTAACAAGTTCGGACATCTCAGTAAAAATTGTTGGCATAAAAAGGCAAATAATAATAAGAAGAAAGAGATGGAAACAGGATATGTCGCAGCTTTTTCAGCTTCCACAACAAATGACTCCGATTCGTGGTATGTTGACTCAGGGGCATCCATGCATATGACACGGCACCGGGACTGGCTCACTGATATCACTCCTTCATCTGTACCGTGCATAAGAATTGCTGATGATAAAGTATTAAAAGTTGAATGCTGCGGAAATGTATGCATTAAGGTAAATGCAAAAGATGGCAGCACCGATGCAATACAGGTGAGGAATGTTCTATACGTACCAGAATTAAAAACAAATTTGCTATCAGTCAGCAAAATAATTAAAAGTGGATGTAGAATAATATTTAATGAACATGGCTGTCAAATTTACAATCCATGCAATAAGTTAGTTGCAAAGGCTGAACTAATTAATGAGACATATCGATTAATTACCTGTAAAAATCAAGAAATGCAAGTTATGATGGCCAAGACTGATGATGATACTTACCTGTGGCACCAAAGAATGGGTCACTTAAATTTCACTTCACTTAATAAAATACCGATCTGTGCAGAAGGAGTAAAGTTGTCACCGAGTAAAGAAAATGTCATTTGTGTGACATGTGTTGAAGGCAAGCAAACAAGAAAACCATTCCCCACTGAAGGCTCCCGTGCAACGAACTTGCTAGAGCTAGTCCATAGTGACGTATGTGGACCAATGAAGCATACTTCTCTGGGAGGGGCAAGGTATTTTGTTACTTTCACTGATGATTTTTCTCGACGTGTACATGTATATTTTATTAAAAATAAAAATATGTACCCTGTGCAAGATCTTCTATCCTCTATATTATTATTATTATTATTATTATCAGTAATTCCTTGTCGATGGGTTTACAAAACCAAGAGGGACGGCAATGGATTTATTAGCCGCTACAAAGCCAGGCTTGTAATCAAAGGATACAAACAAGTCAAGGGCATTGATTACAGTGAAGTATATGCTCCCGTGGTGCGTTATACGTCTATAAGATATCTCATTGGTCTTGCTGTTAAATACAGACTGAAAATACACCAAATGGACGCAGTGTCAGCATTCTTGCAAGGTGACATTGATGAAGAAATTTACATGTCCTTGCCTCCTGGCTATGAAGTTGAAAATAAAGTATGTAGGCTAAATAAGTCTATATACGGACTTAAACAAGCGAGCAGACAATGGAACAAAAAACTAAATACTGCTTTGCTAGAGATTGCAATGACTCGCTCCAACGTAGATCCATGCGTTTACTATCGAATTTTAAATGAAAATGATATACTTTTCATAGCAGTATATGTGGATGATATTCTTTATTTCTTTAATAATGAAGAAACTTCACAGCTGATTAAAGGGAAAATAAAGCAAATATTTGATATGAAGGATTTAGGAACAGCCACACATTGCGTTGGTTTAAGAATTACACAGGATGAAAATGCAGATGAAATTTCTATCGATCAATCTCTTTACATAAAAAAAATACTTACACGGTTTGGTATGAACAATTGTAAGCCGATGTGGACGCCTGCTGATGCTAATGTCAAACTGAAGAAGGGCGAAAGTCAACAAGAAATTTTGGAGAACATTCCATATCAAGAAATAATTGGATGTCTATTGTACTTATCACAGGGGACTCGACCAGACATTACTTACGTAGTAAATTCACTGAGTAGGTACAATTCTCGACCTACTAACGAACATTGGATAGCTCTGAAACGAGTTTTGAGGTACCTTAAGGCTACAATGCACATGAAGCTTGTATATAAAAGAAATATGGATGGAAAAATTTCTGGCTATTGCGATTCAGACTGGGCAAGCGATATAGAGGATAGAAGATCTTGCACAGGGTACATATTTTTATTTCAGGGTGCCGCAATAAGTTGGAACTCTAAGAAACAACAGACCATAGCTCTTTCTTCGAGTGAGGCAGAATATATGGCCTTAGCCTCAGGCATTCAGGAAGCTCTTTGGTTGAAACAGCTGTCAGACGAGCTTCAACCCGAATTTAAAGGTACACCTTTAACCCTTTATTGCGATAATCAAAGTGCTATTAGTCTTTCAGAAAATGCTGTCTACCACGCACGCAGTAAACATATAGACGTTCGTTACCACTTCACACGTGAGAAGATTACCGCCAAAGAAGTCGTGGTTCAATACAGATGCACTGGAGATATGGTCGCCGATATCTTGACAAAAGGACTCCATCGCCCCAAGCATGAAATCTTTGCTGCGTCAATGGGTCTACTTTTAAAACATCTGCGTCCAGGAGAGGATGTTGGATTTATGGACGCATAAGAGAAACTTCTTACTAATTGTTTATAGGCACTCTCGTCCTTGTCGCGTTGACAAAATGTTCTCATATATTTTACTCTAAAATATAAAGTCTTCATATTAAGCTTTGTTTAATTTCATCACATTATTATTAAAATGACATTACATTTGACTGTCCAGTTTTTCTTTCAGATACATTGGCTATAACGTCAGGAATTTTATTATAATCATTGTTATCTCCTTTCTACAGGTTGTTATCTCCTTTCCATTCAAACCCATGTTTTCTTCAAATTAATGGGATCATGCTAACGTTCTTACACAAAACTGTCACAGCAGTGTGTATTCAGCAAATTGCCCGGCAAAGTTGAACTACCCTCAACTTAAACACCGGCTCATCCGTAATCCAAGTATCGTTCGGAAAAATCCTCTCTTTAATAAATTTGTCGAACACCGAGACAAATACGACCCGTGTCCTCATCCAAGAACTTTGAAAACTTGAAATTATATCTCGCAGTGAACACTCAATTACGGAGTTTTGAGTTTTATTTGCTGTTCAAATGCAAGTGTACCTACTCATGATTTGGAGATTTGGTATGTGGGTTTGAACTTTACCTGCTACAGGTTGGCACTTAGAAGTGGCAGATTCATAATGCCTATTACAAAGCGCATAGGACGTCCACCCACAAGGTGGACCGACGACCTCATAAAGGTGGCCGTTAGTAAAATCATTGGGGGAGGCCTATGTTCAGCTTTAGTTTTAGTTAACTGCGCACCTCGGTACTCGCCTTCGCACTTCTCCCCGCGTTTGCCCCGTTCGTACCAGAGCGTTGATGTGACGTCACGGCCGCTGGGTGCGCAGATAACTCGACCTCTTAATTATTTACTAATGTGTTGTACTGTCTCTTAAAACAATCTGGTTACATGCTCGTAAAAGAAAAAAGATCTATGTAGGCTTAAACTTTACCTGCTACAAAATTTTACTTCTAGTGTAGAGATGTAAATAATTTTATTGAATCATAGATGTTACATTGTCTAGGGGTACTCTGTAGTGTACCTGCCAGGTAACTGGTAGTAACTGGATAATAGTAGAGTCGCATACTCGATAGCGAATAGGGCTGAATGTACAAAAATGGAAAATTGTGATTCCTAATTTTATTTTTACTGAAGTATTTTTTTATTGTTAACGATGACAATGTGTGATGTAAATGCATCTGTAATTTTTCATCTTGTTTTCTCACATTTATTATTTTAATATTTAATTTTACTTTAATCACTTGTTTACAATAATAAATAACACATTTATATTGTTCCAGGTATGCCAATTCAAATTTATCGTTCGCAGAAATCAGTAAGTTAACAAATATTTTAATTACATTTAGTATTAATAATTTAATTTTGAATTAATGAATTGAAGCGTTTATCCCGAAACAATAATTGTTATTGAAATAAATTGGAAGTTATTTTTACCTTTGACATAATTTTCCGAGAAAAATCTCATTATGTTAAAACTACGGCTGCCACGAGTGTATGTAGATGAATAAATCGTGCATGCTTTTTATTTTAAGTTTACCTATATTAAATATAATGTTATAATAACATACCATCCGAATTAAGAACCTCTTCTTTTGTTGAAGTCTGTTAAAAAAGCAAAATATTAGTAATTGTAACGTACATAAGATAGACTCACGTCCATATTTACAAACGATGCTTGCTTAAGTGAAGAAGAAAATCGAACACACAGCATTGAATAGAGCTCTGTGATTGGTTCGTGTGTCACCCTGTGTGTCTACGCGCACTGTGAGACCTCATAGTAATGTTTGTGAATACGGGTGTCACGCATTTTAGTGTACCTACAGATAACCCAAAACTCATTTTGAGATACCCAGTAGGTACCTACGAGTATACTAAAATACGTGAGCAACTTGTATTGCCGTGTGAACGAACTATTAATATTAAAACACGTGTAACTACTAAACTGGATCCTGCAAAAAACGGGACGCCAGGGAACAAGTTATGTAGCTTCATAGTTAATATTTCGAATTGGAACAATCACCGAGCCTCAGGGACGGGCGATGATTGAAATCCAATTGATACAACTAAAACGACCGTTTCATCCACAGCGCCAGCTAAAATGGCCGACACAATATGGCGGCTGAATTGAATTCGATGCGGTCTCATTACTATTCATGCCTCCAGGCTTTTTCAACTGGACCGACTGTTTGTGAAGTGATAATGTTTCGCTGTTAACACGTTATAAACAGGTGCTGGAATATTGTAGTTACGAATTTGTTTGTAGGATTTCAGTTTCAGGTTTTACAGTTTAACGCCCGTATTCATAAACATTGCAATGAGGTCTCACAGTGCTCCTGGATGCATAGGGTCACACACGAACCAATCACAGAGCTCTATTCAACGCTGTGCGTTCGATTTGCTGCTACACTTAATGAAGCATCGTTTGTGAATACGGGCGTAAAAGAGTTTAGTTCTAGTAAATACATATTTTGCTTTTTGTAGTTTATTTGTTTTACCACGAAATTATGTTGCACTTTTCAACTTAGGCTGATTTGAACCACCTAACTTTAACTGTAACGATATCCGGTGTATTTTTTATGGAGTTTGATAGATTTTTGACGTTTGTTAAAGTAAAAGTAAGATGGTGCAACCCAGCCTTAGTGTTTTTAACTAACCGTGGGAGGCTTGTATTTAACAATCAATCAATATAAAATTTGAAGCGAAGCGTGGGTAAGACCTTGTTTTCATATAGTAAAAGTTATGTTATTGGTAAGAATTTTCTACTAATAAATAGATTAATAGATAGAATAGAAAATATCCTTTATTGTATTAACAAGTAGGCAATGACAAGAAACCGAAATAGAACGACACCATTTAAGCGGTCTCCTTCAGATGACCCAATAAGGATAGTTTATGAAATAAATCTATACTAATATTATCTGCTATACTAATATTATAAATGCGAAAGTAACTCTGTTTATGTCTGTCTTGCTTTCACGCCTAAACCACTAAAGCGATTTTGATGAAATTTGGCATAGAGATAGTTTGAGTCCCAGGAAAGGACATAGGATAGTTTTTATCCCGGTTTTTGAATAAGGGACGCGCGCGATAAAGTTTTTCTGTGACGGACAAAATTCCACGCGGGCGAAGCCGCGGGCGGAAAGCTAGTTGGTTATAAACAACAGAAACTTCCAATGTCGCAACAGATAATCCGACTTTTACAATGATCAATTAACACAAGCCTCGTAAAACGAAACGCGCAATTCCAAGCCTTATAAACCGTATACCACCTGTACGGAATGTTGCCGTATGCTCAATAAATATAATGTATGACGGCAGCCATTGTTAACAATTGCTTTGTCTGCAAAATAAACGTAGCAAAGACGTGTATCATTTAATTTTCAATACAGCTACTCGCAAATGTGTAGAAATATGAAAGGCAAATGGATAGCGTGGCGTTGTAATAGCAATTGAGCTTGTATTTTTAGCTATATTTTGTTATTGGATGCTTTTGTTCGATATAAGTAAATATCAATCGGTATTAAGTTGCGTTTCAGTGAGTTTTCTATGGGTGTTCTTCAGGGTTGTATTTTTAGGCCAGTGTTATTCCTTGTCATCATTTTGTACGTACTTCAAGAACCAAAAATTCGAGGTCTATATTGGTTTTAGTTTATTAAAATTTTACCTTCTTAAAGGATTAAAACAAACATTATTGTATCGTCTACTTCGAACAAAGACCCACTTGGAACTATACCTATTGCTATGTATACTAACGTACGAGTATCTTGAGTTGACAGCCGCCGGCGGCATATCGGTCCTTCCGGCACGTTGAAGTCTCATACATGGCTAAGACAAGTAAATCATGACCGTTGCTCTATAAAAACTTACATGAACACTTGAACAGTTTGCCCTATTAAGGCTTAACTTATTTAGGTATTGTATAGCTTAATTGGATTGGTAGGTTAATACTTAATTAGATTATGAATATGATAATTATTTCGGTTTCACGTTACAATTATGAAGATTAACGAGGTGTTTATTAGAGTTAAGTAACACTTTAAGGATATTGAAGTTAAGCGTAAAATAATTAAATTTTTTTATTAATAAAAACATCGTGAAAAATAGGACAAATTAAAAATGCTTTTAACGTGTCTAAGTATATTTCCTAACCTTTTTGTCCTATCCTATGTCCCAAGGGATAAAATAAAATTGCAAAATATTCGTTTTCCAAAAAAAGTTCCTGGTTAAAGTAACGAAAATTATCTTTTTTTCCAAGCCTTATAAATATCTCCCTTTCACCCAAAAAAAGCAAATTAGGTAACTTTCGCCAAAGTATGTACCTCACCTAAAAAACTTGGTTTCAAAATTTTCCGAAGTTTCCTTTCAACCGACATATTCGACGGAAAAGTTTCCCGATGAAATTAAAAACTGCGACTGTCCATTAATCATCCCGACAGTTTTCCGAATGAACAGGCCACAAGCGACCTTTACAAATTAATAACGGGAGTTTGTTAGGAATTATTGGAAGACCTAGCAATTTCGACACGGGCAAGGCCTTTGAGCGAGTTGACAGCCATGACAGCTCTGAATATCTTAATTTAGACCCTGTTTTTAATTAGAGCCGTAATTTGACGGCCGAAATGGTTTTCCAAGGACTGAAGGCTATTGTGATTTTGAAATGTATTGCAATTTGGGGAGACTTTTGTGAGTCAATTGATTTCGAATTAAGCCGAAATGAAAACGTGGGTATTCTCCGAAATGCGGATTAAATCATCGGATAGTCGGTGATTCCATTCATTGCACATGCCAATATTATATTTGACAGAATTTAATAAACCGACATCATGAGGGGAGACTGAGGAGAGTTGTGACGTTGTCGATTTGTTGTTCGATTCGTTGTCGATTAACTATTATCGACTAGAGGTAGTGACTTCATAACAGTGCGCGTTTTTTAGTTCGAAGTCTCGAGCTAACAAATACGCGCTTTACCTACACCTATAGTTAGTAGGTTGACAAAAATCAACAATGTTAAAACTCTTCTCTGTCACAACTCTCCTCGGTCTCCTCTATCATCAAGTCACTCAGTCTAACTAAACTGTTGGAGCAATACTTTCTTTAATTTTCCAAAAGCAAAGCTGACCAGACGGGGAGATCTAATGTTTTCATATTTGTCCAATCATCACCTTTTACTTCATCCCCAGGATAAACCAACAACCCCGCACCAAATATTTTTTTTGTCCACAACGAGCTCTTGGCCTGTATCTCACCTGATGGTAAGTGACGATCAGGCCGAAGGTTAGCGAGCTTCACCCGGAATCCTCAACCACGGAGGAACTGTCTATCTTACCTCTAACTACCGGAACATAACAACGCTGTTAACATTGTTGTTATGGCGACAGACTTAGGTAAGGTAGTGGTAGCTAGCCAGGCAGACTTAGAATAAGACCACCCACCAACCAAACCGAACAGACAGACAATATACCAATAGTTACCAAGTTTGCGGTGTAAACCAAATTACCTCAACCATCTGCAAATTTCGAAACATCCTGCCCCAAACCTAACCGAAGAAGTCCCTACAAGTTAAGATTGTGACTTCGTGAGGAAGCTAGAGCCGGAAGCTTTCGGATAAACGGAAGCCGCTGCCTGCGAGCCTATTTGGACACACCGTTTTGAATTCAGTTCGGTTACAATTCCGGCTTAGGAAAAGCGATTTGGGAAACGATTTGGCTAACATTTTCGGTGTGCATTATTTGTTTGTTTGATTCAAATAACTAAACTGTTTCGTTACCATTTTCGGTGTGGATTCTTTTAATTAGTTACCAGCTTTTGCCCGCTGCTTCGCCCGCGTGAAATTATGTCTATCACAGAAAAATTTCAACGCGCGCGTCCCTTTTCCATAAACCGGGATAAAAACTATTCTTTGTCCTTTCCCGAGATGGCCTTTTCCTGCAAGAGGAAAGAACAAAACAAAAAAAAACTACTTATTTTACTTTAAAAAAATGATTCATTTGTAATCCACTGACAAAAGTAACATTCTTGTTACCACAAATAAAGACGAAAACCGAAATCCTATCACCGAAGTAATAACACATCGAAATGAGCCCGTAGACATTGGCTTATTATTAAACTCATCCATCAAACATATCCAGGGATTTGATCGAAATGCCTCTTTTCTTGTAAACGTCACATATTGTTCCCGATTTCGTATATTGGACGTCACTCCATTGGAGATTCCGTTCCTGACATTGGAATTAGGGTTGGACGTATTTAGGGTTCTGGTATTGATTCTTGGGATATCGATTGGTATTGACAGGGATAATGGGACAAGGTCAGAAAATACGAGGTATTGAATGAGATGGAAATTTTAAATCTCATTCGTTCGTTCGTTTCAGCCAAATGACGTCCACTGCTGGACAAAGGCCTCCCCCTAGGATTTCCACAATGAACGGTCCTGCGCTGCCCGATTCCAGGTTCTTCTCGCGACCTTTGCCAAATCGGCAGTCCACCTAGTAGGAGGCCTACCCACGCTACGTCTTCCGGCTCGTGGTCGCTACTCAATAACTTTCCTACCCCAGCGGCCATCGGCTCTACGAGCTATGTGCCCCGCTTACTGCCACTTGATTTTAGCGATTCTGCGGGCTATGTCAGTCACTATGTCAGTCACTTGGTTAGTACTGCAAAATAATTATCTACACGAAAAAGAACATTGTGTTCTTGACTCACAGTTTCGAAACTAAAGTAAATAAGTAATAATTACCTGATATTTTAACATTGATGGAACTGAGTTATTAACCAGTTACAAAGCTTTGTAAGATCAGTCATCTGAAGATAGGCCTCCCCCAAAGCTTTCCATGTAAGATCACTATAATCTTATTATTCACATAGAGATGATATTAGTATAGGACTTGATATTATCTAAAATACAGTAACATTTACAATTTACAGATTACTAATAGTCCCAAACTCCTCCAGCTAATCTAAACATTATGTTTGTGTTCATAATGTATATTTCATGTTCACTAAGATAAATGTTTCAAATAATGGTGCAAATAGTCAAAATATTCATACTGCCAGTATTTGGTACCGTACCCGTACCAAATTACGTCACTCCACTCGATGTCGCCAGAAAAACAATCACAAATACACGGTGTTAGAGACCAAATTTGAATGTGTCCCCGCATAAGGAAAACCGTGAAACGCGTATTGAATTGGATGGGATTATGAAAATCTTTATTGTGGAGTTACGGATTATGTACATATTTTATAAGAACGCAGAAGTAACTGTGGGCTTTCATTGATTTCTTTTTTAACTTTCCGTGGTATTTCTAATGGTATTTTTTTTGGTGTGAACTCTAATAATTGAACATGAGTACAAAACTTGACTCAAAATTAAGCACAGTCTTGAGAATAGATTCTCACTTGAACTTCGTTTCAACATACGGGTCTCACCGTAGCTTTTTAAACCCGATCTTTAAGTTGTCAAGATCTACATGGCATTCCTATTAGATGTATGGTATCACCATCAATCGGTTCATTCACAACTATTTGTATTGTAATTTTAATCAGAATTTTGTTCTTAAAATTATAAATGTAGATAATAGCTTTTTTACGAGATACTAGTAATTATATTTCGAACGCTCTCGATTCTGCAAAGCTTAAATAAAACAGCCAGTTTGTGATATTTCGTATACATTCTTGATAATGAGTAAATTCATGAATAAATAAAGTCAGAATAGTCTAATAGGCAATGCGGGATTAAATTAATTTCAAGACACTCAAGTTTAACGCCCGTATTCACAAACATTACTATGAGGTCTCACAGTGCGCGTGGACGCATAGGGTGACACACGAACCAATCACAGAGCTCTATTCAATGCTGTGCGTTCGATTTGCTGCTGCACTTAAGCAAGTATCGTTTGTGAATCGTTTTATGATAGGTAGGTATTCGATATCATAAAACGTATATCTATTAACTAATCTTTTTGGCCAGTTTCTTTCCAGTTAAGGCCAAGTTAAATCACATAAAAACATACATTTACAACATCCACTCGCGAACATTTCCCACGACATCGATTGGCTGTCTTACTTTAACTGTATTTGTAGCGTAAATAAAAGATACGCCCTAAAAGGCTCGTCATTTTCCCAGAAAAGCGCGTCGTTATGAAATATATTTCAAAATTTTGTGTACAAAACCGGGTAAGTGCAAGTCAACTCGCACACGGAGGGTTCCGTAACCAAAGGTAGCCCCCCTTTAGTATTTATTTTAATTTAATATTTGTTAAGTGAATAGGTATACAACTAAATTCTGTGAATATTAACATCAAGCTAAAACGGCAAAAAATCTAGTTTGTTGTATGGGACCCCCTTAAATATTTACTCCATTTTATTTTTAGTATTTTTAATATGCTCGTAGCGGCAACAGTACTTTATTCTATTTTTTGTATTTGTTGTTATAGCAACAACAGATATACATCATCTGTAAAAATTTCAACTGCCTAGCTATCACAGTTCATGAGATACAACAGCCTGGTGACAGACAGCGAATTCTTATAATAGGGTCCCGTTTTCACCCTTTGGGTACGGAACCCTAAAAATCTTGTCAGAACCGAGCGTCCATTAAAAAATAATAACAATCCTCAGCTGTTATTTTGTATCAGTTTGTTTAAGAAATTTTCGCTAGCGTTCACCTCCAATCTGTTTTTCGACGACAGAGATTGGCGTGGAGATGTTGTTATAGAGAATTTTTACAGCGTCTTCAGGTTATTGGTTTTCTCGTAACTACATCGCGATGACGCGACACAACGATATCTCACGAGTGATAATATTCGTAGTTGTAACAAGTTCTTGACTGAAAACTGACCGCGCAGTATATTAAGGCTCGTGTATAAAGAGCCGATAATTGGGCTGACAATAGTGACTGAGTTTCTTGCGCTGCTTCTTCTCAGCACTGACCCATTTATTGTCCCAAAGCAGTGCTAGGGTTAATATTGGGACGTGTAAAAGTGCTTTTTAAAAGCCTATTTGCAAAAATAAATGAGTTTTATGAGATTTGATGAGTTTTTTTTTAAATTGACAGGAGCCATTTGGCTACTGATGTTCGTACGCCACTTCTATTTAGAAAATCTGTAGATTTACAAAAATTAGTCCCTTTTTTCCTTGGCTCGCCATAATTTGAGAAAGAATTTACCAATTTCATTTATCTTTTTGTAAAGTTTCAACTTTTTTGAATGTTTATAAAACTTTGTAGAAGGTTATTAATTTTATGAAAAGAAAATTGAGGAAATTGCGGCGAACATTTTGATTTAAAAAAACTTAACGACTATTGTATCATATTTAGATGAGTGTGCTTAAAGGACTCTATTTTGACACGCAAAGTCGCGGGCGGGCAAAGCTAGTTCTTATAAATTTCAACAACACACAAACTCAAAGCCAGCATTTTCAAAGTGGAAAGAGTCCACAAAACACTACAGAGCTTAACCAAAAGCTTCCAAATGTGCTTTCCGTAGGTACAATAAGCTCGCAATTTGATCTTCCAGGATATTTGAGAACTAATAACGCCTTACAAAAGCAAATATGCCTTCGTTTACCTTTGTAACAACTGGAAATTTGAAGTACTTGCTTGAAGCAAACGGATATAGTTAGGGTTGGCACTTTTCAAAACTGTTTGTCTTTGAAAAGGAATTATATATTTAGCTATATTTATGAATTCATAGCTTCCTGGACCTTCTGTAAGTGTTATTCAACCTTTAATTAAGTTAAGCGAGCTAACAATAAAAATAATTTTGAAATGCGTATTTTTTTCTCATAAACATAGAACAGTAAAATGCCTATTTCTACTAAAGACCGCCATTGTGTGCCATAACAACCCACAATGGTCCGAGATCCTGCCATTGGTGTTTTTGAGAATGAGAAGCGCATGGAAGGAAGACCTCAAAACCTCGTCAGCCGAACTCGTTTACGGTGAGCCAGCTAGATAAAATATAAAAACATGAAGAACCATGATTCACTCAAAAATGAACTTGTAAACAAAATCATATACATGTGTAATAATATAAGAGGAGATAAGGCACAGACTTAGATTTTAGTTTTAGTTTAGATTTCAGCTAGAAATTAAAGCTCTGCCTCTTGCTCGATATAAAATGCTCGGCCTGCCCAAATTTTTTATTTACACAAACTGTGACAACCCTGAGCACCTACGCCCGGCAGCCTGTTTATTTTCCAATATTTCTGTGTCAACATCATTTTTTAGTTCCCTATGTAAGCTAAGGTAAACGCTGTCACGGAAAAGAGAATGTCGTTTAAAACGACGACATGAAGGTAATTATTGGGTTGCGTTGAACACGCTCGCTTTAATTCGAGCGCTTTCGGAGGTGTTTTGTTTATGTAAGGCAGCGACTACACAGTTACGAGAGTACATATTGGGTTGCGTTGAACACGCTCGCTTTAATTCGAGCGCTTTTGGAGGTGTTTGGTTGTGTTTTGTTTATGTAAGGCAGTGACTACACAGTTACGAGAGTACATATTGGGTTGCGTTGAACACGCTCGCTTTAATTCGAGCGCTTTCGGAGGTGTTTGGTTATGTTTTGTTTATGTAAAGCAAAGGCTACATAGTTCTGAGACTACATGTTTTAAATGATTTGAACTTTTATGATAGTCCATTTACTCGTAATAAATTAAAATTATAGCTTTTGCCATTTTTTTTTATCCACAACGAGGAAGCCGAAGGCCGAATGTGGAAGCGAGCTTCACCCGGAATCCTCAACCACAGAGGAACTGGCTATCTTACCTCTAACTGCCGGAACACAACAATGCTGTTAACATTGTTGTTATGGCGACAGACTTAGGTAAGATGGTGGTAACTAGCCAGGCAGACTTAGAACAAGCCCTACCACCAACCAAACCATTTTAGTTGGCTAATCTTAATCTTTTTATCTTTTATTATCATCATAAAGATAGCAGGAAGGCGCTGGACGTAGGCGGCGACCAATCGATCTACATAGAAATCATTGGGGGAGGCCTATGTTGAGCAGTGGACGTCCTATGGCTATGAACATAAGATGATAATATGATGATGATGAAGATCTATAGTATAGAAAAAATGTTATCAACAAATGGAAGTAACACCTTAATGAAGCAGCTTCAACAATCAGTTTCGAATCCTTTCCACTTCTTTTGCCTTACCTAGAAATCGAACTTAGGTACTTTGAGTCTATAAGACCAGGTTTTTTATCAAATCATTGACGCTTCGCAATATTGTATTTACCAACCAAAAAACAAAAAATGTTTTTCCCCAACTTTCTTGTTTACCAAATATTTACGAGTACGCTGATATTTTATCAGTTAATCCTTTCTGAGGTAGAAAGGTTGCTTTTATCCTACACCCCCGAGCTTCCGTATAATAGGCTTTCTTATTTTTATATAAGAACCTTACCTAATACCTATCTCACGCCCAGGATTCGCTGTCCTATCATAATAAAAAGCTATTCAACGGACATTGGACTCTGTCATAGAAATCTTGAAAAATTTCCTCTCGCGGAAAATAAAATGGCGGCCCTCTCACGGCTACTGAAACGTCAACACTTCTCTCGTTGAATAAGAAAAATAACTGATGTATAAATAATACATGAATGTAAGACGGTCGTTTATTACAGCCTGTATATGTTTATTTAGCAGAGAAATGTTGATTTATTGGTTTATTTAGAGACTGAAAACAGACCTTGAAAATTCCTACCTTTATAGCTTTTCACGCCTACACCACTGGATCGATTTAGTTTAATTTTTATCCGATTTTTGACATAGAGACGCGAGAGTTAAGTCTTTCAGTGACAGACCGCTATTCACGCGGGAATAGAAGTGGGAGAAAGCTAGTAAAATAAATACAATTTCAGAGCGCAGTCGCCCGACAAGTTAATGGTCGTGGGTTCGATTCCTAGCTTAGGCAATTCGGTATTTTCACGTTATTAAAAATTATATTCGAGATGCGACTCTTTTCGCTGGAAACTTTCTTAAAAAACTATTTTTTCTAAGTAAATTAAATTAATCAAACTAAGGCTTTGCTCATACATTTGAAATTTGGCGTAGAATTTAATCAAAAACAATACATTAAACTTGCATATATTAATGAAATTAGCGATGTAGGTATACCTTTAACCGCAACTAATTGGGGCATCGATATGACAATTCCAGCGGTCAGTAAACCAAAAGGCTGTGGCTCCGATTAATTGTCAACCGGATAATTAATGAGAAAGGATGTGTTAGACAGTTGAACCCGGGTTCGATGCCCGGGACATGAAAGTGGCAGATATCGTAGTATCCTTTTTTTAGCTATCTATTCATGTCAATAGAAATGCTCATTTTTTGGCTTTAGTGTTACAATTGTATGAAAAATATTAAAAAATAATAATAAAATAGCTGCGTACTTATTAAGTTTCAAAACTAAGTAAATAAAACTTCTTAGGTGACACTGTTTCTTGAGTAAGTCTGATTTTTTCAGAAGAATATTATAATACCTTGAGGCAAAGGGTAGCGCCTATGGAAATCAGAAATAACATACTTCTTTAAGTTTCACACTCAATCACTCCTCCTATAAAGTAGATTATAACTTACATTTACAAAGACCTAATTAATTAGCCTAATATAAATAAACGCTACATTTTATTTATTGGAATTTTGTCTGCCACAGAAAAACATTATCGCGCGCGTCCCTGTTTCAAAAGCCGGGATAAAAACTCTCCTATGTCCTCAAACTATCTCTATGCCAAATTTCATCAAAATCGGTTCGGTGGTTTAGGCGTGAAAGCAACACAGACAGACAGAGTTACTTTCGCATTTATCATATTAGTACAGATTTATCAGAAGATGTCTCAATGATTGTCTGTCATCAGATAAATAAGTCTTGGCAGATTTAGTAAAATTTGTTTAAAAATAAAAAGGCAAAACCATTCTAAACCACTAAAACTCCAAGTACCGAAAAACCTTAAACACACTACCAAAACGTTCCCCCGTTAGTTACGTAACCTAAACGCGGGCCCGAAGAGGCCCAGCCTCCTCTAAGGCTCTGCAAAAATAGGTACGGATACCCCGACATACCTCTATCTATACCAATATGAGGTATACCTCAGATGAGTTAGGTGACGGGTGTTCTTATTCTGTACCATACGAGCGGCATTTTCAGGCGTAGTTCAGTTGAATATTCTGAAGCTGAAAAGTGAATAACGCTAAATTGTTTTGAAGAAAAAGTTCTAAAGTTCTTCTAGAAATAAGTCCCATTAATATTAATTTGCAATTTACACCAATCTTGTAAATTATAAATAACTTGAAAAATCGAACTCACAACTCATAACGCTAAAAAAATTAATTAACTTTACCGTACCCACTTAGTTCAAGATAAGTATTTTATTTATACTCGTAGTATCAAGATTTTATTTTGTACAGTTAAAATAATATCATTTAGTATAGCGATTGATGTATTGTAAATGCGAAAGTTTGTAAGGATGTATGGATGTATTTTTGTTACTCTTTCACGCAAAATCTGCTGAACGGATTTTGATGCAAACAGTATTATTGTTAATACATCAGAAAAATATTATAGGCTATAACTTATATTGATCTGTGACAAATTAAATTTCACGCGGGCGAAGCTGTGGCCAAAAGCTTGTTACGAATACAGATAGGTAAGTTTTTAAGAGTAAAAATCGCTAGTTAAACCCTAACTTTATTGTTCAATATTTAAGTTTTTAACAGGATTTATTACCTAAAATATTGTACAATCCGGCTCACTGAGCTACGGAAAGTGAAATAACTAAAACTAAATGTTGGATTAAAGCTAATTCGACGTAATTTCCGACCATTTCTTCGTTTGCCCGGGATGGCGGGCTTGGAATGTGGCTGACTTGGAACAAATTATATTTAACTGTAGTTAGCATAATTTTATAGGTGTTCAACATTCATTTTATCGCTGCTCTGTGTTGGGATTTGAAATAACTATTACAATATTATGCTACATTGCATCCAGAGAAACAAATGAATAAAATATAACCAAATAGACTTTTTCTTTGGCTTGCAACAGTGCCACGAAATATCTAAAACTCAAAACAAAAACACTCAAAACACTCTACTTTTTCTTGTTCAATATTTCAAATTCATTTCTGTGCGTTCGATTTGCTGCTTTACTTAAGCAAGGATCGTGTGTGAATACGGGTGTAAGATTCTGTTATCACAAAATCACACCTATTATGGACACACTAAGTCGGAGGGCTTGGTGTCGGCGGCTTTATTTCAAAAGTACAGTACAGTACAGTACAGTACAGTACAGTACAGTACAGTACAGTACAGTTCAGTACAGTACAGTACAGTACAGTACAGTACAGTACAGTACTACAGTCAGCATCAATTACTTCGTGACACCCAAAGTAGCCAAAAAGTTCGCAACACGTCTTTGTTACAATTGGAATAACTATTTGACTCTGACTGTACACTACTTTCTATGACTTTTGACAACATGTCAAAAGTTGATGAATCATGTCGGTGGGATTGATGTGTATAGTTCCAAAATACTGAACTGTCCTATCCATGACATTGACAGTGGGGCGCCACCGTCAATACCAGATCGCTGGTTCCGATTTTTGCCATGTTGGAAACCATATAGTTGAACGATGGTAGCGCCCCCCTGTCATTGAGTTTGGTGGGACAGTTCAGCGTGGGTCATCTATAGACTGCATTAGTACTAAATAAGATGCCATGGATAGTAAGTTTTAAGTGCCTTCGAAAATGAAATTAATGATCAAACAAGAGATAAAAAAATATTATTGCTATCAATGTCCTTTAAAGCCCTTTTGGATTAAATCCCCTACGTGTAATAAGCTAGAGCACAAATTTCTACACCAAGCTGTCGTAAAAAAAGCCCTAAAAGTTGCTACCCGATAATTTACTCACCCAAGCCGATAAAATCTGAGTATTCGTATATCGTATAAACATGTCATTGATCGGTGCTTACCATCCACCGCATGACCTGATCTCCGGAGAAGGAAATTAAACTTATTTTACTGCAGGTTAAGATATAAAACTGTTTGTTCATGAACCAGAATTCTTGACGGATACATACGTAATGTGCAGGTACATAGGATCATCATTTCAGCCACAGGACGTCCACTGCTGAACATAGGCCTCTCCCAATGATTTCCACATCTCTCGGTTGGTGGCGGCCTGCATCCAGTACCTTCCTGCTACCTTTACGAGGTCGTCGGTCCACCTTGTGGGTGGACGTCCTACGCTGCGTTTTCCGATACGTGTATACATAGGATAAAAATACTTTATTGACATATACGTTAGAAGTAGGTAAATACAACAAATAGAGTTAAAAATAAACAACGTGGAGGTATCGAAAGGGTATTCTCAGTTCTAAATCGGGACATCATGGCAGTACTATGATGTTCTGATACTGGCTTTCAGAGATAACATACAATGTAAGAAATGGTTTCACTAAAACTAATTCAACTGAATGAGGGCTCCTGAACACGACGCCGCCACCGCGCCATCAAAGCATAATTTCGCCCACGGCGCGGCGGCGGCGCGGCAGCGGTGTTCACGCGGCGCGTATAAACAGTGCAAAGGCGCGGCGACGGCGCGGCGGCGACGCGGTAGCGGCGTTGTGTGCAGGAGCGCTCACACACAGTAATAATAAAAGTTTAAGTTAATAACTTGAAATGCTTAAATCTTTAACTGGCGAGAAACAGACATTAGAAAACCTATTGTTTGGGGTTCAACCTCCACGACATTTAATGTCTTAAAACAGCATGTCAAAAGCCAAAAATAATGTCTTATTTCCACACATTTTCTCCCAGACTTTACGAGCGAGCGATATCTTATTCTATGTCATGTCGATCCCAGAACAACTTAGCTTCCAAAATATACGCGGAGCCCGAAATAACCTAACGCACTGTATCATCCTTGTATATCTTTTAATAAGAACCCTTGCCCTACCCGACATATTTCGTAGTTTCCCGTCAGATGTAGGTATATCAAGGCCTTTGTCCAGTGGCCCCCTTTGGGTGCAGTATTTAGGGCGCTGGGGGCCAGGTTAGAATGGGTAATGTGGGCACTGAGCATCGTGTGACATGAGATCTTTAGGAAATGTTGGGGGGAATATTGTTTTGACATTAGTTTTTAGGCTAATAATAACATCATCCTACAGCCAATAGGAGCGGAGCAGTAAAGAAAAATGTTACAAAAACGGGAAATATTCAAACTATTTTCACGCGTACGAAGTCGCGGGAATTGCTATTCACGGAATAAAAGTACTTAATAATGTTGAGACCAAATTATGAAATGTTACCAGCAACACAACTAGGGTCAGGGTTAGTTAAAACATTCTGGATGCTATCACAAACATTCACCATCACCCCAATCTTTGTCTAGATACAATAAGATAAACCCATTCTATTCTGCTTTTAAAATGCCTCTTTCTCATTTTGATGTAATATTTAAGGCGAAACACTCTCATGAATTCTCACTGTGAATATACCTACATTCAAAGCAGGGCTCAACGAAAGTAGGATGCAGATGGCAGTTTATTCTCAAAACCCAGCGTGTTGTTGTACGAAACGCCGAAATTGTGAGAGCCCTAACGAAAACACTCCGATATTTATCGTATTTCATGTTGATTTTGCCAGTAGTGGGTTGTTGGTACTATCGTTGTGGATTTTTCTATTGTATTGTAACGTTTTATTCTTGGTTGTAAGCTTAATAGTGTTTTTGACTCTTGTTATAGCTGTGAGAGTAAATAGTGTGTTTTGTGATTGATATTGCTTGAAAAAGGCAACAATACAGCCTTCAATCATGTCTATTTAGCCTATTATAACCATACAGCCTGTGTCCAGCGCCTTCCTGCTACCTTTATGATGACGTCGGTCCACCTTGTGGGTGGACGTCCCACGCTGCGTTTTCCGGGCTACATGGAAAGCATTGGGGGAAGCCTATGTTCAGCAGTGGACGTCCTATGGCTGAAATGATGATGATGATAAACCAATTATCGACTTCAGAAATATATTCAGTGCAGCATATTTAGTGACCGACCGAATATTCGTTTTCGTTTTCGTTTACGGCCATTTTCGGCCAAAAATGGACATTCGGCCATATTTTCGTTTTCGGCCAAAAACCAGTCGAAGCTTCGGCCAAACCGAATATCAAAAATACGTGAATAACATGGTGGTATGACGATCGGATATCTTCGAAGTAAATCGGGTGCACTCATGGTTCCAATCAGACTTGAACGGACGCGGTATTGTCACACTATTTTGAAGTTGTAAAGTGAGGTTATGTTGTAAGGGTCCTGCGGGAATTTTCCAAGTTCAAAATTGAATACAAATAAAGTCTAAGAGTTTCATTAAGTTTAATTGTTTCAAAATGGAGTCTAATAATGCGGATTTCAAATACGTCATGAGTCACTGATCGGGAGCCCACAGAGCGAGCAATATTTGAAATGCGACGAATCATAAATTGTCTGCTAACACAACTGCAACTGCTTCCCGGCTACAACTACAGAACTCTATTTTAGAAAGAAGGTGTATTCATATCATATACCGGAAATAATATTCCATTAAGAATTCATAATAATCTTCAATTTTTAATGTCTGATGCTGGTTTTCTTAATCAAACCTTATCAAAATCCGTCCGTCAACTGTCAAACGTCAATATGTTTTTTGTCAAAATATCTACGGTTTTCGAAGTTTTTACATATTGTTTCATATTGTTTACAAGACTAAGTACTTAAACGATTCAAAAGTGTAAAAGCATCGAAAATTATGGCTATTTGATCGAGAACAGATTGAAATTTGACAGTTAAAGGTCATTTTCGTTTTCGTTTTCGTTTTCGGCCGAAAATGAGACTGCAGCCGAAGCTTCGTTTTCGTTTTCGTTTTCGGCTGAAAATCCATATTCGGTCGGACACTAAGCATATTGAAGGATACGAGGTAAAAAAGAAATCAACAAACAAGATTCACGCAAAAATTACATTTCCTCGCCTAAAAATAATAAAATTTTGTTTGAAAAATCCTTTAGCTGTCAACATCATTTTCTACGACATCACCAAATGTAATCACCCAATTTTTACTTCAAAGCCGTACACCATGACATAATCTCGTATAGCCAAGTTTGATTCGAGCCTTACAACGACAAAGTTGTTCAAATCTCATCATTACTGGAAGTCCTTTCCGTCTTTGAGACAAAATTAAACGGAGGCGGACTTGGAACTTTGTCGTAGTTGATTGTGCGCGCCCAGGGACGGACTTAGTATTTGTTGGGAGGGGGTCACGAGAAGTTTTTTGATTACGTTAAAAACTACTTTATGGCTTTTGTGAGATTGGTTAAACTGAGTTAGTGTAAGTGGATTAAAGTAGGGGGAATTCAGCCTGCCTTGTAGAATGCTCTTCATAGGTAACAACAATTTGACGAAACCTTCAAGGATTTATCTACATTTTCTCAAAAATATTAATACAATTTCTAGCCATATGTTAGCAAATGATTGCAGAAATAAAGACACGGGTTTAGGGCAATTTTAAAGATTGCCCTCAGCCACTGCAGATGCCTAAGCCGGCGCTATCCAGGTCCGGCCGAACGGCTAGCCTCATGGAGGTGGACGCGGGGGCGTCCGCTTCCTAACACTGAGGCCCGAAGTGCGCGCGGAGTCCCCGCGCGCTTTGGAGAGAGGACCCCACTGAAGGGGTCTATAGAGCGAGGCTGCGGCTGTTGCGTGGGGGCACGCATGCGAACGATTCTTCGACTCGTATACTGCCCCACTAAGCGCGACCAGAGGGACCCGACTGGTTTTTAGTGGGTAGGCCTTGCCCTTCAGGCGAGGAGAGCCCCACATAACTCATTGGCTCCCCCGGGCTGGTGAGTATGCAGTTTCATGCATTTTCCAGTCGAAAAAAAAAAAAAAAAAAAAGGGCAATTTAAAATAATTAATAAAAAAATTGTGGGTGGGCAGTAATTGTAATAAATTTCGGCATTAACTTTACATCGCCTTTTGTATGAACACTGGTCCTAATCCATGATGTAATAGTAATGCTTTAAATGCAGATTCTTAGTTTGAGTAGAACAATTTTCATTATCCTCCAAGTACCTACTATAAGTTGTATAGATTTAAAAGGATGATACATTTATTCAATATTAACCCTTAAGTAACACCGTGGGGTAATTTTTTACCCCAGGCGCATAAAAATTGACATATCTTTTTTTCTACCGAAGCTAGTGCAATGTCGTTTTGTGTATTCTCAATGCAGAGTGTGCGCCTTAAGCTCGTAGACACGGGATGTGAAAAAAATCATCCGTTTGGCTCGTACAGGTAGTTGGGGTGGAAATTTACACCAGGGTGTTAGTTACGCATGCTTTAATTTATCATCACCTAACATGTTATTAATAGGTTTTTACAATATGTAAACGAAATGAGTAAAAATTTATATGACGATTAAGTAGCACGTTGTATCGAGAATGCACAGAAATAAATAGAGCTTGATTTACATGATACTTTTCGAACTTTGAAGGCATCCCCTCAGAACACAGCGTTCATAAATTCGACACAGAAATAAAGCTCAAAAGTGATAATTACGTAATAATTCAGCGTGTCTGATGTGTTTTGAAAAAATAATTAGGAATAAAATAAATAAATAAAAAAAAATCATAATTTTAGAAAAAATAAGTTTTTTTATTTTGCTTTATTATAAAGCCAGAAATTTTCGTTTTATTTCATTTTGTGTTTAAAATATGTATAAAACATCTATTCAATGTCCGATTAGTGTAAATTTTTGGTTCCCACAATAACTTTCTAAGATTTTTCTAGAAGACCATTGTGGAGACTAATAGTTGCCAATGAACAATTCTTTGTTTTTTGTTATGATTGATTTAAGATGTTTCTTTATGCTAGATAGATGTTCTTTTAAAGCAATAGTATAATTTAGTGAGTCCATTTATATATTGTTAATCACAAATTAAATTGATTGTAAATATTGACTTAAAATTTTTCAATTTCCGTTTGGGGTATTTTTTTTACCCCAGGGTGTTCAAAGTGTAACTAAAAATAAGGATGTTACTTAAGGGTTAACGACCATAAATAAATAAATGAATTTTTATCCGACCTTTGACTCGAAAAACAAGAATATAATTTCCAAAATAATATTATTGCTATTTTCAGGCGTCTAAACGAATTAAGTATTTTCTTTGAAGATCTAAAAGACTGACGCCCGTATTCACAATCGATGCTTGTTTAAGTGAAACAGCAAATGGAAAGCACAGCGTTGAATAGAGCTCTGTGATTGGTTCGTGTGTCACCCTTTGCGTCCACGCGCACTGTGATACCTCATAGTAATGTTTGTGAATACGGGCGTGAGCACTTAAATAATTCAAATAGTGGCCACAAAACAACACAAACTACCTCACCCAACAAACTACGCAAACAGCGAACTGCAATCTAGAAAATGTTCGTTTAACAAATTGACCTGTCCAAAAGGGGGTATATTGTCCCCCATCCTGAGTCCACCCCCTAGCTGTTTTAGAAACTTTGTCCGGCTTATTGTGTCGACGCCTGTAACGTTTATAAAAGCCTTGTTTGGACCTATACTAGCGCTTTGACGTATCTTTGTAGGAAACTAGTTTTGCTGTATAGCGAATTTAATAACGCTGTGACGGGTTATAAGTTGAGGGGTAAGTGTATTTGTGGTGAATGCGCTGTATTCTGTACTGTATTGTCGCTGGAAGTTCAACGTAGAACTTCATGTCTGGTGAAGTTGCGACCACCCTATGCGTCTTAATGTAGTAGTAGGCATTTTAATGTATTTATTACTAGCTATGCTCGCGGCTTTGATCGCGTGAATTTCTTTCTCTTTCAAAGAAAAACTTTATTTGTCACCCCTTTCACACCTACCCCTTTCTAAAACAAGAACAAAAACAACCCCTGCTGGGAAAAATCTTTACCTCTTTTATCACTTCCTAAAACAGGGTTAAAACTATCCTAAGTTTTTCCCTGAGTCTCAAATATCTTAACTAGAAAAACCGTTGTCCGTAGGTACATGATGTATGTTATATGTATGGGTTTAAATTGAACCTGTGGCTGTAGGTTTCTTGGTAAGAACCGAATTTCAAAGCAGATATTGGCGATAGATCTAGAAAGACCGATGCTAGGTCCTAGTAATATTAAACATTCATATTTGAACCATTTATTGTAGTCTGATTATCTGGTCTAGCAACAGGGTAACGTATCCGTATTAGGTACAGCACAATCATCGGTCCAATTGAGCTACAAGATTGTTTGTCCAGTTATTGGCAATAAGATAGGGTCCCGTTTTTACGCTTTGGGTACGGAACCCTAAAAGACAACTTATAAATCTTTATTAAAAGAGCAAAGACAACCGTCCTATGACCGTTTTAACGTCAATTTTCATTACAAAACTTCGTTGTAGCAAACTCCGGATTGAACTATGTCTGATTGGACTAACTTAGGTCTCACTTTGAGGCCAGGCTAAGCTCCCCATGTCAAGTTAAAGTAAGTTTACCAACTCAAAACAAAGTTTGCTCTTTGAGATGGGATAGACTACTATTTTTAGGTAAAATGCCTGTGTATTTATTTGTTTGGGAGGTTCCATTTCACTTTTGACAAACTTGCCTTTGGCAAAAACTTTTCAAATATAGTTCTCTCTTTCAGCACATTTTGAAATGAGGTCACACCCAACTTTGATTGAAATCTAATCAATAAAAATATTTTTCCTTTATGATGGTCAGTACTTGATCTCATTGTTTTCGCATACAAACTTTAACTGGTGAAAAAAAGTGGTGAAAATGCAAAAATTTACAGAAATCTCACAAATTGGTGTCAGTATCAGATTATCCCAAGCATTTTAATACCTTTTGCACTAATGAAATAAGATCTTACTCGTATAAACCTCTTTATCACCGTGCACAAAAGGTCACCGCACATCAGACTGTAGATTTTTGTTGTAAACTCGCCCCTATTGTAACTATATAAGATCCCACAGTTTACCTTGCTATGTTGTCTGTACATGTAAGTCATCTACGCTAAGTATTCCAGCTAACCGCAGCGACCGCAGGTTTTAACCTAAACGGAGTAAAGGTCAGACTGTAACTTCCATAATGGTTCAAAATATTTGTCCAAAGTTCGCTACGGTCAGCAACGTAAGGAGCTTTGGGTAAACAGACCGGTTGTTTTATTAATGAGCATGTTAACGTTTTGAGCAACCTTTTTTAATTTGAGTTAAGCCGCTTTTCTAGTTCAGGAGCTAGTGTTGGGATTGTTGTTGTTACAAATTGTCTGTCCAAAAAAAAATATTGTCTCCCAGTCAATGTTTCAGTCAAAATTTTAATCGATTCAAAAATGAGCTTTAATCGTGTCACTTATTCGCATTAACTTTAAAAGATTTCTGCAAAAAAAAATCAAATATAATCCGTCGTTTATACGCAAATGGAGAGGAGGACGCAAACAGACCACTTTACCCTATTTAGATACTAACAGCACAACAAATCTCTAGGTTAGTTTATAAAGGTATATAAAATACACGCAATGAATATGCTGACTGTAGCTACTTTTGTAACGTTCTGCGACAGAACTACCTACTACGAAATATTTTGCAAAGTTTCGTTCTAGAGCTAGTCTCCTTTAGGAATTTCCTTTGATACAACCCAAATTTTGTTTGCTTAGGAATTAAAGTAGCCTTGCTTGAAGCCAAACTATTTGCTAAAGCTAGTACTGTAAAAACTTTTTTATGCCACAAATGTAAGATTTGTAGAATTTTTCATATCTTAATACCAATTTTGTGTTTATTACTGTATCTTATATTAATAGCCCAAGAAATAAATTTTAATAATAAATAACGGCCTTGTCATAAGACAATAAAGATGAATCTGTACTCGAAAATTACTTTAGTAATTAGGAATTCAATGAAAAACTATAAGTAGACAAAAAAATATCATCCAAAATTTATTTGTAATAAAAATATTTACAATTCACTAGGTACATCCCTGCCTCGTAGGCATACCTACTAATATATTTGAGATTAAAACTTACAATGCGTCTGAATTACACTATGCAGTCACCAGTTCATGAAAACTTATACATTTTTGTTTAAAAAATGCACCTATTACAAGTAGATGACTACACCAGATGTTACCGGTAGTATTAAAGCCCGGTCTCTGAGCCCGTAGAATTTTGTCCAATGACCCCAAGCTACCCATCCTTATCGCTCGCGCGTAATTATGTTGCTGTTGCGCTCGTACACTCACTGCGGGCGCCCGTCGCACAGTCGCGACAGCAATATAATTACGCGCGAGCGATAAGGATGGGTAGCTTGGGGTCAATGGACAAAATTCTACGTGATCAACGACCAGACTATATCTTAAAATACCGCATTGTTCTCTACTCTGGTCCTTAGTTATTGCATACACTGTTTCTTTTTCCCTGGCAAGAAACACGATATTATTACGACACCTGAAACAAATAATGGCAGTGGGTAAAGGAAATTGATCCATAAAAAAAATATTCTTTAGTCTCATCGAATCGAAATCTGTTACAATAAAGTGATGGCTTTTAAAAAGTCCAAAAAGTTAGTGTGAAAACAGATTCATTATCAGGTTTAGTATTTACTGCAGTAGGAAAACCCTCTCTAATTTTCCAAAGGCAAATGGAGGTTTTAACCTTTACTTCCCACAAAAGAACGTAAAATTTTGATAGTTTCATCATTGCGCTAAAATACTTGAGTTAAAATAGAGAAACACGGGTTTGCTTGTGACCACGGCTGCAGCATAGCAGCCGAAACGTCAAGCCGAGTACCTACATAATTGTAACTCATTTAAAAAAAGTCGCGTTGAACCCCGTGTTTCTTTATTTTAGGTGGTTTCAAATCTAATAGTTGGAGTTGTTTGATCGATACATAATTATACAGGGTGGAATTTTGTAATGCCACCTGGAGGGAAAGTACTCTTAATACTTGACGTAGATAGAAAATTTTATTGAAAGAAAACATTCCTTTATTTTTAAAAAGAAAGAGAACTACATTCAAAGATTTTTGAATTTTTTTCGAAAATTCTCTACCATACCATACGATTTCCTGTACATAATTATAATAATTTAAGATTTCATGATTTTCCTTTCATTTGATTTATCAAGTTTGTTAGGGAGATTTCATCTTTAAAGTTAACCCTAACGATCGATGCAATAAAAATACAGGATATAATTTTTAACAGATTTTAGTTGGGTCGAACTTACCATCAGGTGAGATACAGGCCAAGAGCTTCCTCGTTGTGGATGAAAAAAAAAATAATTTCCCGGGTGCGGCAAGCAAATTTTTGGAAATCTTTAAATGCAGTTCTATTTCTTTTCAAAAATAAAGGATTCTATCTACAATATTAAGTGTACTTTCCCTCCCGGTGGCATTACAGAATTCCACCCTGTATATACTGTGTTGATACTTACAAACCATAAGTCCCGTCATCGTGAAGAAGGGTACACTGCACCCCATATTGAGGAGCACAGGGAACGACACGTTCCCAATCAGTGTGCCAAAGCGACCCATCGTCATGACGATTGAGGTCGCGAATGCTCTGAAAATATTGTGCAACATCATCATCATTATCATCATCATTATTAGGATAATTATCATCATCACAATGATAATTCAGCCATACTAAGATGACTGTGGAACATTTTGTCTCCCACCCAAGGATTTTGTGATTGGCCGAATGACGTCCACTGCTGAAAGGCCTCAAGCAATAAAATAATAAATTTAGCGACCATTTTAATTTTTAATAAGAAGGAGGAGCTAAGAATACTTATAAAAATATAATTGTTAATCAAAAGAAAATCAATACACACCTATTATTCGTTAATTAATAGAAAAAGTTAGCCGAACGTCCACCGCCGGCTAAACTAAAAATGAAAACTAAACTCAGTGAACTAAGCTAAGCTATACTAGAACTACGTTGACCGTCCATCAATAAATAAGCTAAAACTACGTTTGTGATGGTCAGTTTGTGCTAGAACGTCGAGTTAACCGAGCTAAGTTAGTTCCACTTAGCTGGGGCATTTCACGTAGCTTAGCTGGCATAGTTTGCGGTGGACGCACATGTATGAAAAACTGGCTCAACTATGCGAGCTAAGCTAGACTAACTTAGTTTAGCCGGCGGTGGATGTTTGGCTTAATAGTATCGAAATAACTAATAGGAGGTGCTTTCATTGATCCGAAAATAAAGCCGTAATCAATATCAATTAAAGTTCAAAAAAATACCAACGAATGTACTTAATTACCTCTAACATGAAACAATACAACATGACTTGATGAAAACTCAACAAAACAACGTTGTTTCTTAAATGAGAATCAAAAACAATAGGATCTGAGGACTGATTAAAACTCTAAATACACAGTATAGCCACCTGTATCTCAAGACAAAGAGCCAATAGAAAGGTCTTTTGTTGCATAGTGGAGTCACAAAAGATCTAAAAATATGCTCAGCCATTCATCTTGGCCTTCGTTGTATTGCTGGCGACTTAGTTTAAATATTCATAAAATGCAGACTGGATAATTTATAAGAAAATGGAAAGAATTTCTGCAAGAGTTGAGTGTTTGTGTTGTTTTTTTAACGATGCTTTATCTTACTATTTTTAAACAGAAAGACTAAAACAGTTTTTCAAAAACACAGGCAGTCTTTTTGAATGACAACAAAATCTACATAAGTATCTAGAAAAAATATAAATATAGGTAGGTAATGTTCTCATGTGCAGAGGAGGACCTAACAAACATTCCTGGAATCTCGAATTGGCAATCATCGACGCCATTGAGCAACGTTACCTCTACATATTGGAGGCAAACTTCGCCAGTCATTATCATCATCATTTCAGCCACAGAACGTTGAGGTATTCCTCGAAGTGCACCAATTTTGAGGCGTACCTATTCAAACGCACTATCTTATTTTTCCCTGATACTTTTTATTCATCTTACAACATACTTCGTAAACATAGATGCGCTACGAGAAAACGTTTAGGTGCGCTTCAAAATGGTTGCGCTTAGAGGAACAGCTCAGAACGTCCACTGCTGAACACAGGCCTCCAAGCTTGTAGCTATACTGATGCATAAGATTAACTTTGGCTCACCTTATAGAAGTCGGGAAGATTTCCATCGTGAAAACAAAGTTGTTGGTAGTCATAGACTGCAGAACAGCAGCATTTATTGAGAAGAGTGACACCACAGCCGTCTTCGAACTGGCCCATCGGAGGGCGAGGATTCCTCCGATGGCTATCACACCCCCGCCTAAGGAGAGGGGCTTTTTCCCAAGCCGTTTCACCAGCACCCCGTTGATGCAGTACGGGAGAAAGCAGACCAAACCAATTATGACGCTGTTGATGTAGGTTTCAGGGCCGCTTTTTATCTGGAAATAAGTTTATGAAAGTTGATATTGATCTTAATATTTGTTGCGTTGTTGATGAACAATTAGGTAACGAAAATGCGTTGGTTAGGAAAATGATTTTTGTTGCTAAAGAAGAAGAATTGATTTACCTGATTATTATAACAGAGTATCAAAAACCTACGGAGATTTGTGTCGCTTGATTTGTCTGTCATCCCTACTAATATTATAAATGCGAAAGAACTCTGTCTGTCTGATATGCTTTCACGCCTAAACCACCGAATCATTTTTTTATGAAATTGGTGTTGAAATAGTTTGAGTTCCGGGAACGGATACATAAAATAGTGTTTATCCAGGTTTTTTAAAAAGAGACGTGCGCGATAACGTTTTTCTTTCAAAGACAAAATTTCACGCGGGCAATATCTAGTTATTTATAAATTGTACTGTGTGTGTTTCTGTCTGCAAAACTTCTTTGATAGCAAGTTTACACGCTAAGTCGATTTGTCAAAGATCTTGTAGACAATCCATAACTTAATTTGGCCGCCCACTTCCTAATCAAACTGTCGAAAAAGCTCTTCAAGCCCGAACTTTGATAAGACATTGGAACTGATAGCAAATGAACTAATCGGGTCTTGGCAAATGAAAGGAAACTAGTCGGAACTAGTTGAACTAGTCAAAACTATTTACCTTGAGTGCGCGATTATTAGTAGGTATTGTGATAAAGTTTCTACTGAATGTTACTGGGTGTTGTAAGTTTCATATAAACGGCCGACAGGCTTGACAGCTTGTGTATTGGACTACTTAAGAGGACTAGCTGAAGTTGCGGTTCGATTATCGCCGGAGGAAAATGCTGATGTAATGAGCACGAATTGTTACTAAAAGTTTTGTTTTAATCGTTCGTTCATTCCTTTCAGCCAAATGACGTCCACTGCTGGACAAAGGCCTCCTCCAAGGATTTCCACAAAGACCGGTCCTGCGCTGCCCGCATCCAGGTACATTCCGTGATCTTCACCAGATCATCGGTCCACCTAATGGGGAAGCCTGATCACACTACGTCTTCCAGTCCGTGGTCACCTCTCGAGATTGACTATTTGCTATCAATTTTGTCACCACAGGGTATGCAAGGCTAGCTTTACTAACGTCAAAGTAATACATCCCCATCACTTAGATGGCTGGCAGTCCACAACAGTACGTTTCTCTAGAAACTTTCTGCCCCGTACAACCAAACTGTGGAATAGACTGTCGTCTGCGGTGTTTCTGGACCGATACGACCTGCAAGCTTTCAAGAAGAGAGCGTATACCAACGCACCTGTAACGCCCCTGGGACTGCGGGTGTCTATGGGCGACGGTAATCACTTACCATCAGGTGATCCGTCTGCTCGTTTGCCTCCTGTCACATAAAAAAAGTAATACTTATAGGCCATTAGGTATAATCTTACTAACCGGTATGCACACGTCAGACCCAGTTGTGTTGGTAGCCCTGGTCTTCAGGTCCTCAGTATACGAGTCAAGCATGACGCACAGGTCTGCCCCTTTGTCGGAGTAGTGTTCAACGATTGTCGAGATTTGGGGAAACCAGAGTCGGAGGACATTGTATCTGAAATAGGATAAAATAACCCAAATAGATATCCTTTGTTGTTTTAGTCGATGCCAACATTTTGAAAGCAGAAAATGCATTAAATTGCCCTGTCCCTTACAAAGCAAAGGACAATGTTCATTTCTGGCCTGGCGTGGACAAGCTGCTAATGAAAATATGAATTTGCCAAAAATTTTTAATTAATTTTTAAAGTATTCACTTAGTGTAACTTTGTATCAATTTGCCTTTATAAAAATCCAATTTAAATAGTACTTTATGTGATAATTACAACTTCCTGTCTTTATCACTCATTTCAGTGTTGCCAAAATGAATCCTATCGGTAAGAATCGATTCATATCGATTGTTGTTCGACTATGACAATTATTATTTTTTTAAATACGTATTCATTAAAATGACATTTATAAAACCTTTTTAATATTCTAATAACACTACCAAAAATATTTAAATAACTAAATGAAATCTTATTTCACACACACCTCATTATACACCTTATTTCGAGTCATCAAAAATACAATCGATTTTTATATCGATTATTTTTATTCATCACCACATTATTAGCATGGCAACACTGAAAATATTGTCACAGCTGTTATCTGTCATTCGCTTTGTTTTGTATTTTTCATCGTGAGTGTTGTTTAGTTCTCAAAACCAAGTTTTTGCCAAAATAAAAGCAGAAGAGTGTTGTATAAGTTTCCCTTTTGACATCTTTATTTTTTTGACCATTGTCCTCGATGCTTCCCTTCCCGATGACCCTGGCATACTCTCGAACTACGAATCTCAACCAATGACCAATGGCTCACTTTCGGACATCGAACCTTGCCTAAACGCCGACCACGGCTTACGTATGGACTCCGAACCGAGCCCCAATGTTAACCCCAGCCCGATTTTGGATAATGCAACTAGCAATTCCTCAACCTCATGAGGAACCTATGATATGTATCAATTGTATAGCTTACATGATGCAGAGGAGGCGACATAGCCTAGAGCTTATTAAGTTCAGTTGGTTATAATGTCAGTGGATGACTCCTCAGCTGGTAAGTTATTGAATGAGCGTGTGGACTTGTTGAATACCTTTTACAATGTATTTGATCAACTACCTTTACCGTAGATTACCATAATCCTAATAAAACTTTTTTTTAGATTGATAACAGTAGTGTATGTTGTCACTCATGTTGGACCGTGGCCACGGTGTGGCTCTGCACCAATCAAGGAAAAATAATATTTCAAATGAAGAAGCAACCTCTAGCACTGGTCACTGTTAACGTGGATTGTCTTTGTTACAAATACGTTCCATAGACTGCATATTAACACGGAAAGAGAATCACATATTCGAAAATAATGTAATAATGGAACAGATTTCACCTCGTCAAGTAAGTTTTTTTATAATTATTTTCATTATATTTTATTAAAGACATTGGCTTGATATATTTGAACAAAGTGTATATTTTTTTCTATACAAATACTTCTTACTGATAGATAAAAATTGACATCACATCTCAATATCTTAAAGAATGAATTTTGAATGATACCATAATTAATTTCTTTGTTTCAGCTGCGGGGATCTGACCAAATATGTCATCCTTAAGTGGCAGTGAGCTGATCGAGCTGCTACACATGCTGTGGAGCCCCAACAAACACATGATGGGACGAGGATTCATTTGCCCTGATATTGGCCGAATAACAGTAGGTTGCTGTGCTCATGTTATGACAATTTTGTGGTTTTTGAGCTGGGCAAGGTATCAGGAACATGTATTTCCACCTGCCTAGTTCCTAGACAATATTTTATTGACCCATGAGTCAGATTAAAATAATAATAATAAAAAAAATGGTGTTTTATTTTGCTTCTAACCTTTCTAGTCTTAATAAAAAAAAAATTTTTTTAAGGACTTGGATACAAAATGATATTTATATTCTGTTTCTTACTGGTATAGACTATTTAATAAATAACAAATTACATGCTGTAATGTCTGTCCACCTCAGGCCAAAGGTCCCATACTAAGTGGGCATAACCCTTTGTAACACATTTTTTTGTAAAAGAATGAATTAGTTCTAAACAGTTACGTTTATAAGTACCTGTACTTTTTTACTGTCCAGGGATTGACCCCAGTCCTCTATCGTAAGACCTCTATCGTACGGAACTCTAAAACTTGTATTGTTTGTATGGAACCCGCTTTCTCTGGCGTTGTCCGGTACGTGTCCAAAACGTCTAATTCCTAAAAACTAGTACATTAGCCTAGTTTAACTCAACCTGTCTAATTTACCCCGCTGTCAAATAAATCGGGCTATTTAGACCCATCATGTAAAATTTCCCGTGAATTAACGTCAGAACGTTCCTGTCAAGACAGCCCTGTATTTCTCAACTGGGAAGTTCTTGAGCAAGTTCCTGAGGGAAATAAGCCTCGGCAGAGTTTAATCAATTTGTTGGAACAGCTGACAGTCCGTTTGTGAGAATATACGATTAGGTATTATAATAACCCAATATCTACATAGAAGTTTTATTGGAATTGGGAGAGAAAAGGTAATTTATAAGTGCGACTGTAACACTTTCTGAGTTTTGCTTTTTCACGACACTAGATAAAATTTGGTAGTTTCAGACTCGGGAAAGACATACCTAGTATAATTTAAATTCTGATTTTTGTACAAGATATACCTACTCGATAATTCGGGCGAGCAAAACATGATAAAAAGTTAGTATAAGTACACATTAACATCAGGTGTGATTGCGGTCAAATAAGTACCTGCTTTGTTCTGCATGAAAAAAAAATTAGCTTAAGCCTAGGCGCAGACCACCGACTTTTAGTTGGCCTATAGTTGGGTTGGGCTGTTAATCAGTATGTATGAAAGTGCGCACATTACACCGATTCAGTATAGGCCGATTCTTACAAATTAAAATTCGGGCCCAACTATCGGCCAACTAAAAGTAGTTGGCATAGGCTATTTTTTTTATGTGACAGGAGGCAAACGAGCAGACGGATCACCTGATGGTAAGTGATTACCGTCGCCCATAAACACCCGCAGACCCAGGGGCGTTACAGGTGCGTTGCCGGCCTTTAAGGTGAAGATACGCTCTCCTCTTGAAAGCTTGCAGGTCGTATCCGTCCGGAAACACTGCAGACGACAGTCCATTCCACAGTTTGGTTGTACGGGGCAGGAAGTTTCTAGAGAAACGTTGTGGACTGCCAACCATCTAAGTGATGAAGGTTGAAGTGCTGTCGGGTAGATCGGTGGCGAAAAGTGGCTTAACCCTCGCTGTACGAGGTGGGGTGTGACACACCCCAGTCCTTTAAAAATCGCCATAATTTTAAAAATTTGCAAGTGCTGAATTTGAAATTCTCAGTAGCTGGAATTATGGCGTTGCTGCTTCTATCAGCGTTGCAAAATCAGTCCAGCGGTGATTACCAACTGAGTTACAGGCCTTTAAAGTGCGTGTGGGTGTCACACACCCCACCTGGTACGGGACGTTGTTAAAAAGTTTTAAAAATAATCTAACAGTTTTGGTGTAATTTATGTATTTTTAGCTTTGTTAATTGAATAAAATTCAATACAAATAATATTTTTCGTGATTTTCACGGTATCTGAAATTTTCAAGCACTTTTAGTCAAATGAGATGACTTTTAGTGCGAATCTGGAAGTTTAGTACTGAGAACCGAAGATGTATGTGAACATACTCTTATGGGCTACAATTTATACTTGGTGATACAATTTATGGGCTACTGAAATGGAATAACATATTTTATAAATAAATAAAATTGTTACGCTCCCATTTTATGCATTGAGTATACTCATTTTCTTTCATCAGAATTGTGGTAAATTGAAAACCGATGATCAAAACAAATTTATACCCTTCCAGTTTCTAATTTACTTTTAAATTATAAGTAAATATCTTGTACTTTGTTAAATAAAAACCGTTGTCATAATTAAAGGCACTAATTTAAAATTATACATACGAAACTGATTCCTAAATTACAAGAACAACGGAAATTGCGTCTTTTTATTTTTTTATGATAAAAATGCTATAATAAATATTTTCAGCTCAGAGCTTTTCTTAAACCTAATTAGCATACGTAAATAATCAATATTAAATATTAAATTCCACCTAAAAAAATTTTGAATGAAAATTTTATCACTTTGTATATTGGGGTTTGTCATACCCCACCTGGTACGGGACGTAACTTTTAGTCACCTCGTACACGGAGGGTTAATCGTAATTACGGAGTTTGACGGTTTTTCTTTGTAAAATAATAACTTACAATGATAAAATCATCACATTTGCCATACACAGCTGGGTCAGCCTTAGGGCCAAGGGCTTCGTAAATTTCAGCTTGACATTTCGAAGTCCCATCACCAGGTGGTGACTAAATCCTGAGACTGGTTGTTTTGGCTCGTCTTCTGTTCTTTTCATGTTTTTCCATAAATTGACGTACTGAAATTAGAAATTCATGGCGTTGAAAACTCATAATATGACAAAATTATACCAAGCCTAGGCGCAGGCCACCGACTTTTAGTTGGCCGATAGTAGAGTCGCACTGTTAATCAGTACGGAGATGTGTATGAAAGTGCGCACATTGAATCGGCCGATTCTTCATACAAATTAGAATCGGGCCCAACTATCGGCCAACTAAAAGTCGATGGTCTGTGCCTAGGCTAACACCTTAGCATGTCATAATATTTCATTAACCTTCGGCAGGCAACACTTTTTTTGTATACGTAATAGGCAACAGGGGTGACCAGTCACCCCACAAATATAATTTGAAATAAAATAGCTTTGTAATGAAAAATCAAACTTATTAATGATTAGATCTATTACTTTGTTTCATTATAAAACTAAAAATGCTTTCATTTAACAGTTTATATATTTTTAATAAATTAATTTTTAACATAAAGCACAGTTTAAGCAAATATCTTTTCGATTTTCAGGGCATGAGGGTAGTTGACATTTTATACGAGATGTCATAACTTTTTTGTTCAGTTTTCTTTGACACAGCACTCACCTTGCCTGCTTCTATAACTTTGCTGAAGGTGCACCCTCAGGAGGTCCCTAGTTCATATTTAGAATGCCATGTGTAATTGCTCTATAATTCTCGCATCTCTCGTAAGAGTTACTATATTTCGTCGAGGTGTTTGACTCCAAGGTGATGAAACCAAGAAGACTAAACACACAGTAGATATATGAGCTAAAGCAGTACGGAAACTTAGCCCTTTCGGCGAGTTAAATACCTACACTTCAACTGAGTGTTAGGGTTGGCACTCTTATATAATAATAATCTTTATAAAATTAATAAGGTTCTGACTTACTTATTTATTAAAACGTTTATTTAGGTTTTATAATTATCAAATACCTAATGGAATAAATTAATTGACTAAGTAGTTAACAAAAAAAATAAAACGTTCATTAGGTTCTATAATGATCGAATACATAATCGAATAAATTGATTAAGTACCTACTATTAGAGGCCGGTAGAAGATATTCTATTCTCTCATAGCTATTGCCTCATTTTAAATACAGTTCTTAAATCTTTTTCTTTTTCTTTTTTTCTTTCATCACAAAAGCGCGCGGAGCAAATTACTTTATCAAATAGAACACATAAATTGTTAAAAAGCGTTATTACGTAATTTAAAAAGAACTATTACAAAATCAGATGTAAGCACTTTATTTAAAAAGTAATATTTAATCATTTTTACAATTCAGAATTATTACGAAGTTTAAAAAATGAAAGTTCTGGTTTTGAAGATGCCGAGTTCAAGCAGCCATATACTACGCAATACACTCGTGGCATGTTTTTTAAAAATACAGCGGACAGTGCATGCAATAAAATTATTATTAAAAACACAACGCGCGCGACACTCGCGACGGATGGACTGCGAGGTTCGCTTAGAGCTCGTGTAAAGCGTGCGTCTGTGTGCGTGAGTCTGATTTCGAGCGTTTGCATGAAGCTTCCGTACTGTTTGATTTATCTACTGTGCTAAACATGTCTGTTCTTACATAGTAGCACATTTTGTTTGAATTGTGCTAGTAGAACGTCATCGTCGCAACAATTTTCGCTATTGGAAATAAAGTATTCCTCCTCTGACTGAACTGAGATTATTGTCTTCAATTTTAGAAATCTTATTATCATCTGAGCAGCATTTATCATAGGAATTGACATCAGCAAGTCCATGAAAGTATTTTTCGATTTGATCATCCGAAAACAAAGCCATTTTTACTCCAAAACCAACAATTTACTTTAGCAACACGAAAAAATAAAGTATACGTAAAAGGCAACAGGGGTGATGAGTCACCCCAACAGAGTCAAAATATCAAAAACATGAACCTAACGCGATATGTTGACGCATGCGACTGATAGCTCTCCCTCGAATTAGAGAATAGACCAAACGACAGAAAGACACAACAACTGCAACTAAACGTATGAAGACATTTTTGAACTAGTGGGGTGACTGGTCACCCCTGTTGCCTTCCGAAGGTTAAAGCAAAAGAAGTAAGTGTTTCCTTTTAAATGCATTTTAATAACATCCGTTTCGTTAAACGTAATACTTTTTCATAGAACCATTACTGTGAAGTATGCATTCATAATTTTAAACTGTTCTTTATTGCTACTAAAGATTGTTATTGCTGTGAGTAACTACAAGCACAGTCCGTTCGTTCTTTCAAATGACGATCACAGCTGAACAAAAGTCTTCCCCAAGGATTTTCTTAACTGCGCTGCCCGCATCCAGGTACTTCCTGCTACCTTTACCAAATTGTCGATCCACCTTGCTTAAGTGAAGCAGCAAATCGAACGCACAGCGTTGATTAGAGCTCTGTGATTTGTTCGTGTGTCACTCTGTGCGGCCACGCGCACTGTGGGCCTCATAGTAACGTTTGTTAATACGGGCGTAAGTCTTCCGGTCCATAGTCACCTTCGCCATTTACGCATCCTTAAAACCTTTTTATTCAGCTTTCATGAATTTTAAATATAAACAAATGTACCTGAAACGTTTCCGCCGATTTCCCAGTGTTTTCTTTGTAAATGGTTATCAAAATTTCACGAGCCTCTTCGTATTTGTGTTGTGTGAGTAAATACTTCGGGCTTTCCGGTATAAATAGCTGAAGAAGCCAGGCGAGGAAGCTCCATTGCGCCATTATTATTAGGTAAAAGTTCCAGGTATTGAACGCTGAAATAACAAACAACATTATAAACATTGTTGAAATTCTTGCTATGAAGCTGATTGTGTGAAACCAAAGTCGCCTCTCAATACGGGGTATTTTAAACTATAAAATTGTTTGCTCCACTTTACATCAAGATATTTTAAAAAGTTATGAAACTTACGGTATTGTTATTTGGAACATTTTATTCTGCAACTAATGTAGTTTCATAATTAGAAGCGCATTTTACACTTAATTTGCAATTTTATTGTTTTTTTGTCGTAAACCGTGATTTAGTATTAGCTTTTCCAAAATAACAATAGATGCCACCCGTATTGAGAAGTGACTTTTGACTTGGCAACTATTAGGTGCCTCCCGTAGGTAAGAGGTTAAATTAACGATAAACCGAAAACAAATGAGTTGAGTTTTAAGTTTTCAGAAAAAAGTAATTAAATTGTTATTAGTTTTTACTGTTTTATGATATTAACAAACTGAGGTAGACATGGATGTTATTCAATAATTCCAGAGGAATAATGTTTTTCAATTGATTAAAAGACGTACAGTGTACACCCTGAGATCTAACTTGACCCCTCATTTACAAACAGTCCCATAATCCCATTTGAGATCAATAAGGTACAAGCTATGACTGCGACTTCGTACGAGTGAAAAACGTTTGAATATTTTTTCCCGTTATTGGATCAATTTTCGTTGATACTCCACTCCTATTGGTCGTAGCATAGTGGTACATAGCCTATAGCTATCCTTGATAAATGAGATATCCAATACATTTTTTTTAATCAAACCAATAGTTTCTGAGATTTGCACGTTCAACCAAACAAAGAGACTCTTCAGCTTGATAATTTTGAATAGATAGAAAACTACCTAAGTATCCATTGAATATCGTATACCGCCACTCCTGCGTAAGCACCCCCCACGACATAAGGGCGATTGACACCTGTGCGAGCGAGACGAAAGAGAACTGACACAGCATGATCTGGTCCCGAATGCCTTGGTGACAGAACTCTGACATGAGAGTCACTGATGCGGTGTGAGCTATTCCGAATCTGAAAAACAAAGCAGCAAATAAAAACTTAAATTGCTGTGTACTGTATTTCATTAGTTTCAGCCAAATGACGTTCACTGCTGGACAAAGGCCTCCAACATGGTTTTCCACAATGAACGGTCCTGCGCTTCCCGCATCCAGGCTCTCACTAGGTAGACCGACGATCTGAAATACATATCGCACCCTTAATAATGAATGGGCACAACTCCAAAATTCAGTTTTTTGGGAAAAGCCAAAAAACCAATCGGCGGATCGCGGTTTTTTACATAATTGGCTCTAAAATCTTTATTTTATCAGCTACAACTTTCAAATTAAGCATACTTCATCACTGGTATCTGTTATATAATTTGAGATAAGACATTTTTGAAAATATTGATTATGAGTATTTAAAAAAATTGTTTAAAAAAATATTTCAAAGTTAGGCCTTTATTTTACTATTTCTGTTGTTGTGATTTTGGGTATTAATTGTACTTGTGCCCATCTAATCCTTAGGCTGAATTGTTTTATATGGCATATTCCCTAATATTGCTCTCTAATATTTAAAAATAAGTGTATTATTCGATTTTTATATTGATTTACGCCCAATAACATTGAGGACAGTTATTGTGCGGTATAGTAGCTTATAGCCAATTCAGTATAAGAGTAGGGTGCTGAATACTAGAAAATTATTAGATATGTCGAATTAGATTAAAATAAAGACTATTAGCTATTTCTCTGAGAATAACGACATGAAAATACTAATTTATGCATTCAAAATATTTTTACTTAGATAGATAGGGACTCTTACCCTATAAAAAATATGCTTTTCATCAAATCAAGAAAAAACCTACAAAAACTTTTTCTGTAAGGTTTTCTGTTATGGATTTGTTCAGGATAATCACTTATTAAAGTCCAACAGCCAGTATCTTGGTATCTTTTTTCCACTATCCTGCTGTCCTGGTGGAAGGAACCGTTCTCCTTGTCCCTTACTATAATCACCCACATTATGTGGGAATCAGTTCAAATGGCTATTGTAAAAATACAATTTAATACTCAAATTGGCGTGTGTAATTTTTGAAGGATTTTAGCAACCAATTTTGAACACAAGAATATCCATTCTGGTGTTCTAACATTCCCCAAAAAATATTTTACTACTAAAGCACCTTAGCCATGCTTCAGATTCAATTTGTGTTATATGGTTTACAAATACAGTCTTTTATAAGAGCACGGATTTGCAGTCCATCGAAGATAGCTGCTTTTAATTTTTCCGTACTCATCATCATTTTGGTTTTGATCATTTTAGTGATTAGAAAGCTCAATACATATCTTTGGCCCTCCAAATAGAAGCCCTTTACGTCCTGCTTGACTTCAGTATTGCAAAGAGTCTAGGTACACAAGGTTTACGACGATATTGAACACCCAATATTTATTATTTTGTACAATTTTTATCCCAAAGTATGCTTGGTTTGTTATCACAAACTCCGTGATCTTTTTTCTTTGCTTTTGTGTACAATATTTGCCACATATTAATAAAAACTGTTAGTGGTGTTAACACAAGATTTCATTACGAACTCATATTTTTTAAGACAAAAAGCACTTTAGAACTTAAATTTAGACAAACTGAAAATTTCAAGGTCTAATAGCTGATCAGTCAAATTGTAGTAACATAATACGTGAAAAGATAATTTTAAAATAAATTCGATGTATCCTCAGTCCTCAGAATCTGAGTGATTAACTAGCATCAATTTATGTGACCGTAATAAATTAATGAATAATATAATTAAAAATTAAAACACTATCATATTAAAGTAATTCACCTTTTGGCTGACTAGTGCGTTTATTCATAAAATAAACAAAGAAAAAAGCCAACCCGAGCCCCGAGCGAACGTTAATAGCCTTAACACGTAGGTATGTCTCTTATTTTATTAATCATTAGTTTATTTGTCGGGAAGTATTTCATAACCACCGCTTTATTTCTTAGCATCGCGATAAAACATTCTATAAGCTCCTAATCAACCAATAGGTATGAAAATTAATACCAAGAAGCAAATTACTTTTATAGGAGAGTTGTAAATTTAACTACAAACACCCATCCATGGTCCGCCTAACTAAAGTTAAAGTTATATTTTATAATTTTCTATGATTAACGGGACTTTATCAATGTAATAAAAATGAAAATGTAACATATTATTAGAAATATATGGAATTAATTAGTCTTAGCTCACTAACACTTACTTAAAAGTTTGTCACACAAAGGCACAACTCCAAATTGGACCACAGTCGCGGGGGCCGGATTCGACAAATATCGGCATGTCTCTGATTTAGCCCTTCTAGCGGGAAGATAGACGAAAGTATGGAAGGGGCACAAAATGTAGAACTCTTTTATCTGATCATATTTTTCGATTTCTGTGAAAGCCATCTTGTAGAACTGACGAAAATGTGCCTCTCTAGTACAAAAAGTAAAAAACCAAAAATTTTGAGTTGTGCCCCTATATTATTAAGGGTGCGATATGTATAATAGGAAATACATACCTGGATGTGGGCAGCGCAAAACCGGTCGTTGAAGAAATCATTGAGGATCAGTGGATGTCATTTGGCTGAAATGAACGAACGAAAGAAAGTACCGTGCGAGTATTAAATGCTAAATATGTACTTATTGGCAAAAGTTGTCAGCCTATACTATCCTAAGGTTAATTTAGTAATATTCATAGTTGTTTTATTATTCACTAGCGGCCGCCCGCGACTTCGTACGCGTGGATCCCGTTTTACCCCCTTCATCTATCTTAGGCGGTTTAGATTTTTTCATACAAATGTTTTTTCCCGCTAACTCCCGTTCCCGTGGGAATTTTGCAATATCCTGTTGTAACTAAGCTTTACGTTTACTAAGGTACCTGCATGCCAAATTTCAAGCGTCTAACTTAAGCGGTTTAGGTTTTTCATACAAAAGGATTTTCCCGCTAATTCCCGTTCCCGTGGGAATTCCTAAGTATACTATAACCTGCCCAGGAGTATGAAGAATAATTGTACCAAGTTTCGTTAAAATCCGTCAAGTAGTTTTTGTTTCTATAAGGAACATACAGACAGACAGACAGACAGACAGACGGACAGACAGACAGACAGACAAAAATTTTACTGATTGCATTTTTGGCATCAGTATCGATCACTAATCACCCCCTGATAGTTATTTTGAAAATATATTTCATGTACAGAATTGACCTCTCTACAGATTTATTATAAGTATAGATAGATGGTGTGTTGTTAGTGTACCTAAATAACTAACTACTACTTATAAAGTGTTTCAAGAATTTCCTTTGATTCATTGTAGCAAATATAAGCCTATCTTCCTCGGTTCTTATCTTATCTACGGAATAGTCGGCCCATTTACATAAAGCGAGATTAAAATCTTAAAATAGTAGTTCAGGTCATATAATTATTTGACATTAATAAATTAGAGCATTTTATAACATTTGCAATGTATCCAGAATACACGAGTTATTTTGAATGTTTATTTAATTATGAAAATGTTGTGAAAACAATGCGATTAATCGATATGTTTTTCTTTTTCAGGTAAGAACAACGAATGCACAATCTATTTTAAGGTAGAATTACACATAAATAAACTAAAATATTTTATATCCACTATGTCATCACACAATTCTCAATAAATTGCTCTTAAACAGACAACAGCATATTTAAATACACATTGTGGCACTATTTAGCTATAATAGGAGCTACTTTTCTACAAAAATTATACTCTGACACTCAAAAATTACGCTGCACGTACATGACTGTAGAGAAAAAAAAAGTAACAAAAAAACGCACTTACAAAAATCCTTCAAAAAATTTTGCGATGACCAACATGGAATATGTTTGACTGCATCCAGCTATAGACATCATAACGAATATCCCGAAGTAACCGCAAAGGATGAATTTTTTTCTCCCAAATGTGTCGGTTAGAAATCCTGCTCCCACTGCCGAGATTGCCATTCCTGGATTGAATAAAAAGTAAAATATTAAAATGATATATCTAAAGCCTGGTCCGTGAGCACGTAGAATTTTGTCCAATTACCCCAAGCTACCCATCCTTATCGCTCGCGCGTAATTATGTTGCTGTCGCGCTTGCACACTCACTGCGGGCGCCCGTCGCACAGTCGCGACAGCAATATAATTACGCGCGAGCGATAAGGATGGGTAGCTTGGGGTCATTGGACAAAATTCTACGTGCTAACGGACCAGGCTTTACCTACATCTTTTTTTGAAAGAATGAAAGAAAAATGTTTTTTTCATATCGGTCCTGGAAGCGGTAGCGGCCTGGTCCGCCTTGTGGGTGGACATCCTACGCTGCGCTTTCTATCACGTGGCCTCCACTCCATTCTACTCATTAATCACTGTTTTGTTCATTTATTGTTAATGAAATGAAATATTTTCACATAAAAAATACACTAATTACATATTTGTCATTACATTTGTAAAGAGATGGATTTCAAAACAATTTGTTCAAATTTAAAAATAACAGTGAGGCTACTATTAGTGAAGCCCTATTGGCACTAGTGGACATCTTGTGGCTGAAATGATGATGATGATAATAAAAAGAAAGAACATAATATGATTATAGTGAAAGGAAATAGGTTTTACATACTCACCAACGTAAGGCATAGCATTAAGTAGTCCTTTATCCACCAAGTCCATTTTCAGGTCGCATTCCGCACTGGTCAGTAAGAAGGGTGTGCTGGTATGGACCAAGTTCCCAGCAATGTTCCTGACGAGCGACGTGAGGAGAAGCCTCAGGTGGAACCTTCCGAACTTGCATTCTTTTAGAGCTTGGTCCAGTTCCTCTACTGGACGTAGCTGCTTTGTTTCTGGTGCGCATTTTGCTACAAAATGTTTGGAAAGAAAGAAAGATAGATTTTTTTGGCACACAAACCTTAAATAAATTTACTTAAAGATCAAGAAAAAGAAATCAATAGTAGAATTTCCTGCATTGGAATACGGTATAGTTAAATTATAAAAAAACATTCACTTATTTCACAGCTGAATATTGGAATCATCATAAGGTCATATTTTAGTCTCCACACGATGGGAACAAGATTATCTCTTATTCGCTAGAACCAAATGGAGGATTTGTCCCAAACTCCCCCATGCTAGCCATAAAGGTTGGTGAGACACCTGATGTTCGCATAATTATTATTCCCTCAATCGTCTCTTACGACATTCACGGGAACAGTGGAGATTGTCTTATTCTATTCTGCCAGAACTAGACTTTTTATAAAGCATAGTACTCGTATATTGTATATACACTGGTCATCATAAAAATCGATCCACCCGCGACAAGCACTTTCAAACGTATGCGTCCCCACTTCCCACCAATATTACTATAGGTACTATATTACCATTTAAAAGCCTAGTTTATTTTTCAAGTCACATTTATTGTATATGTTAATCGTTTATTAGGAAATTAAATGTGTTTTTCTTTAAGGATATTTATTGGGCTTTCAAATAACACCAATATTGTCGGGGCACCATGATTGTGTCAGTAGAAACGAGTTTTCCTGTAAAACGTAGGTGGGCCGATTTTTGTGATGACCAGTGTATTTTATTGTAACTGAATGTGTAGTAGAGCTTGTTCAATCAAAAACTAATAAAATTTCGTTTAAATTCTAAAACAGCCTACTTACCTGTAAACTCGATTGAACTTGCATCACACATAGTAGGCACTTGTACACAGTAGGAAATTAACTAAATATTCACATTATAATCACACAAGGCTTGTTGTCACACGTTTCGAGATAAACTGTTGATTCCGGTGAGATATTTTACAGTGACAATGATAAATAATAGCTCGTTTGTTTGTCTTAAGAGATAATAAGGGGTCTGACTGTTAAGGAAAGGCTGTAAAATTTGATTCAAACTTGATTCAAGTCTGTGATTGAATTTGAAAAGTTCATCATCGTCATCGAGTCATTAATTTGTCTCCAGGAGCGAGATTTTTCTAATTTACCAGCGACTTTTATGGTTATATAATATTGCGCAATTGTGGCATACTTTCGTGCTACAAATTAGCATGTGTAACAACTCCTCACTCCGGGGAAAAGGCATCACAATGTGTCCCTTAGTAGTCTCATAAGTACAAGGTGGACCGACGACCTGATAATGGTAGCAGGCAGGCGCTGGATGCAGGCCGCTACCAACCGTGCGATATGGTAGTCATTGGGGGAGGCCATGCTTCAGCAATGGACGTCCTGTGGCTGAAATGATGATGATGAAACATACAAAATGTTTATTCTTTATTACATTAGTGTGATTTATTACTAATACTAATTATTGATAAACAAAAATTAACTGAAATAACTGTTCTAAAATAACTCTACGTGTCAGCGAGGCAAAGAAACGAATAATGCTTGCTGCATCTCGCTAAATAGCTATACAGTGTGAGTCACGTTAAAGTGTTCATATGAAAATAGATGAAACTAGACCTATTTTTATCGACAAAAAAGCGGTCAAAAAATTTTTGAGATTTTTTTTAAATTTTTTGTAGAATTTTTTTTCTTCCAATTACTTATTGTAAAGAAAACGTAATAACTTTTAAACTAAGCGGTATATCCTGATAAAATAAAAACAGTAATAATGCTAAATAATAGGCAATACTAAAAAAATACATACAATACACAAAAAATGCCAACAAGTAATAAAAAATGATACTTTTTGAAAAAAATCTGCTTAAAAATTCGTGTTTTTTTGGTTATTTGATAAATTTCTCCAAAAAATGCCCCTATAACAGGTGGTTTTTATTGTTGTGTATTATTCTCTATCGTATTACCTTTGTAAAACCAAAAATTGCATGTCTCTATCCCTATCACAACATTTGCTATGATAGTTTGAACAAAGGCCTACCACAACATTATTCTCCTCTACAGGTAGGGACAATTTTAATTTTAACTAAAATGCTTATTTTACTTCGAAATCTTTTGTTTTTACTTGAAATCTAACTTGTCTTTATCAAAATTACAAATCTAGAGCCATTTTCAGTTTCGTTGTTAACGAAGCGTTGAATGGCGCGCCCGGAGAGGCTTAGTTCAAACGATCATAGCAAATGTTGTGATAGGGATAGAGACATGCAATTTTTGGTTTTACAAAGGTAATACAATAGAGAATAATACAAAACAATAAAAACCACCTGTTATAGGGGCATTTTTCGGAGAAATTTATCAAATAACCAAAAAAACACGAATTTTTAAGCAGATTTTTTTCTAAAAGTGTCATTTTTTAATATTTGTTGGCATTTTTTGTGTATCGTATGTATTTTTTAGTATTGCCTGTTATTTAGCATTATTACTGTTTTTATTTTATCAGGATATGCTGCTTAGTTTAAAAGTTATTACGTTTTCTTTACAATAAGTAATTGGAAGAAAAAAAATTCTATAAAAAATTAAAAAAAAATCTCAAAAAATTTTTGACCACTTTTTTGTCGATTAAAATAGGTCTAGTTTCATTTATTTTCATATGTACACTTTAACGTGACTCACACTGTATATCGATACCTTCAGGTTCAATTGTCGTATAAACCAAAACCCTACTTTTCAGGAGAGCCAAAAAACGTTTTTTTTTTTAATAAAAAAATCGTAACTTTTTTATTTGAGAAGTTATAAAAAAATGACCAAGAGAAAACATTTTTCAATTCTTGCGATGAAAAAGTCTAGATATTTAAAAAATGGGTATCTTCAGTAGTTTTAAAGTTAGCTTGGAGTTACGTCCTTAAAAAAGGCACTCGGTGGTTTATACGACCCATTATATTGGACCTAAAAATAACTCTTTACGTCGTATTTGATTTTTTAGTAAACACGAGACTGAAATTGATGGCTTAAAGACCATTAGATGTAATTTTTTTGGTTTATATACCCATTGACAAAGTGATTTATTCAAATGTATTATTAAAACTATACATGTAAATAATGTATTTTTTACTATTTCCCGGCTTTTGTTGTTTAGAGAATTTGCACAAAGATATTTAACAGTGTAAAAACTATATTTGGTTCAGGTAGAAATAATAAATTTGCTTGCATACAAAAAATAACAAGTTTATTGTTTTTTTTTTACAATTTTGCAGGAAAATTATGGCAAAACTAATAATTTTAAACAAAACTAATCACCATAAATTTTGAACAAAAAAATACAATTACAGCAAAACATTAAGACAGCTTTCCTGGTTCTCTGCTGACGCATATTGAATTCGTTTGGTTATGATAAATTTTGCATAAAGAGAAGAGCTCAGGAGAAGGATTTGTAATTTTTTGAGAATTTCTCTAAGGAATTTATATCTTTACAAGAAACCCAAATTTAAATTACAGCTAAAAGTAAAGGCTAGATGACAAAATTTCAATTATTTGTCCGTCAGACAGATAATTAGAAAATATTAGACTCATATTTTTTATTTTCTTTCATAATTAAATAATAACAGTGCTACATCGAGTTGAAATGGCGCGATACGTCACGCTAGAGTAGAATTTTTACTCAAAAGCGACGTCACGCGACATTTCAACTCAATATAACACTGTAATTATTCGATTATGGAAAAAAAATATTAGTAACATTTTCTAATTATCTGTCTGACGGACTAAATAGAATTTCGATTTCATTACCTAGTCATCATCCCTAATAGTACTTGTAAAGTAATAAATTATTACAGAGCATATCAAAAGGGTATAAATAGCCTTCATGAGCACACTATGGCTTGTGTCGGCTAGAGTACCTTCTGTACTCGCCACTGTGCCCGGTGAAGCTGGAAAAGCTCCTCAAGCTACTAGCGCGCGTCCCTTCAAAAAAAAAAAAAAACGATGGCTTGTTTTCTTTTTTTAAAAGTCTTGAATTCATCACATTAGTCGAGATCAATTCATGAATGTACTGGACCTGGAAATCAACCTTATATACCTACCTATCTAGTTATTATCTTTAAAAGTAGAAACAATCAACTTTATTTAACTTTTTAATTAAGAAAAACTTACTTACTGTCCATACATACATATGTGATGCAATAAACAAATGAATATGAATATGAAACAGATAATTACCATATTGAATACGTGGACTTACGACGTTGGATCCAAATATCTGGCCATATGTCTTTGGGCGTAAAAACCATTTTCAATTACGAGAGAGTTTTACATCCTGGCTTAAAAAAATGTATGGTTGATACATCTTAGCAAAAATACCAAATACGAGCATTCGGTTTTTACATCGTTTATAAGTTATTTATTTATCTTTTAGGCTATAGTTTTTTGGGGCGTATAAACATTTTTTTAGCGAATTTCAATATATCGAATATACAGCTCGATAGAGAAAAAAATTCTGATTAAAATGGTATATATAACTCAATTTGGCCAAAATGGTTTATACGACAATTGAACCTGAAGGTGTCGATATTATTATCGCTTAGAAATGTTCCTAAGTAACATTTAATACAAATCAAACACTTAAGTAGGTTTTAATAAGATATAATTAAGACAATTTGCGAATCATTTCTTCGTCGACGGCAGAAGTAACGACAGCATAATGACACCTGAAAATGATAATTTAGACAAATTATGACATCGTTAATGCAAACAACTTTTGATCATGGCTTTTTAATTAAATCTGTTGAATTTTGCACATTGAGAAATACTAAGAGCCTCTTTTAAGGGTAGTAAGAACTAGCTTTTCGCCCGTGGTTTCGCCCGCGTGAAATGTTGTCTGTCAAAAACCGGGATACAAACTATCTTATGTCCTTTCTCGGGACTCAAATTTCATCAAAATCGGTTCAGTAGTTTAGGCGTGAAAGAGACACAGACAGACAGAATTATAATATTAGTAGGGATTTGATTTTAAAACAAGATTTGTTTACTAGTTTAGATGCTTAGGTATAACCTACTTTGAAATTATTCTCCTATCTAGGTTAGTTAAGCTTTTAAATCTTAACTTAAACTTGATACTCTGACGTTGGTGTAAAATTACAGACCGTCCGCAAACTTGGAAGAGTAGCCATTAGTGTATTATAGCAGCGGCCGCCCGCGACTTTGTACGCGTGGATCCCGTTTTACCCCCTAAGGCCTCAGCCTCGAATTGAGCGGGCAGCGGGGCGGCGGCGGTAGCGGCGCGGGAGCGGCAGGATCTTATGCGTAAAATCAAATAGACCGGTTCTCGAAAACAGCGGCGCGGGAGCGGGCAACGAGCGGGCAGCGCACTCCTTCTTTTTCCCACAATAAATCGAGAGTTAGGAATAAATTTGAATCGAAATAACACAACCCCGAACACAACACTTCGCCGCCAAAGCGCCGCGCGAGCTGCCCGCTTGTTTCGAGAACCGGTCTGCGTTGCCCGCCCCGCTCCCGCGCCGCCGCCGCTCCCGCGCCGCTGCCCGCTAAATTCGAGGCTGAGGCCTAAAGCTAAGCGTAAGCGTCCACTTGTCGGTATCGTACGCAACGGACGCATCGTACGAAACGCATCGTATCGGATGTGCGATGCGCACGATGCGGACAGGTGGACGCACTTATATGAGTTTCCATATAAATAATACTACGATCCGTTGCGTGCGATACGTCCGATGCGTACGATACCGACATGTGGACGCTTAGCTTTAGGGGTGGAGTTTCGTAAAATCCTTTGTTAGCGGATGCCTACGTCATAGCATCTACCTGCATGCCTTTCAGCTCGATCCGTCCAGTGGTTTGGGCTGTGCGTTGATATCAGTCAGTCAGTCAGTCAGTCAGTCAGTCATTCAGTCAGTCAGTCAGTCAGTCAGTCAGTCAGTCAGTCAGTCAGTCAGTCAGTCAGTCAGTCAGTCAGTCAGTCAGTCAGTCAGTCAGTCAGTCAGTCAGTCAGTCAGTCAGTCAGTCAGTCAGTCAGTCAGTCAGTCAGTCAGTCAGTCAGTCAGTCAGTCAGTCAGTCATTCAGTCAGTCAGTCAGTCAGTCAGTCAGTCAGTCAGTCAGTCAGTCAGTCAGTCAGTCAGTCAGTCAGTCAGTCAGTCAGTCAGTCAGTCAGTCAGTCAGTCAGTCAGTCAGTCAGTCAGTCAGTCAGTCAGTCAGTCAGTCAGTCAGTCAGTCAGTCAGTCAGTCAGTCAGTCAGTCAGTCAGTCAGTCAGTCAGTCAGTCAGTCAGTCAGTCAGTCAGTCAGTCAGTCAGTCAGTCAGTCAGTCAGTCAGTCAGTCAGTCAGTCAGTCAGTCAGTCAGTCAGTCAGTAATGACTAATATTATTTACTGTTATTGATTTGAAAATAGCAAAAAAATATCCTAGATTAATATAATAAGGATCCTGTGAGGTATGAGTATTATTGAGCATTGGGTATACTTAATTATGTGTACTTACTTTTTTTTTTATTTTTTTATTTTACAAGGAAAACAATACAGTGTAGAAACTATGTAGACTAACATTTTAGAAAACTTATAACCATTAACATGTTTTCACATTTAGAGCCTGAGTAATGCTTGTTTATCAACAAATTACGTATGTAATGGTAGATTTATCTAACCCAGAAGTGTCTTAAAAGTGCATAAGTGTAAGAAAAGCAAAGAAAGGAGTGCAACGTGTAACATGACTTCATTCATTCTCTCAAGAAGTTTGCGTGAAGTCTCATACCTGCTCGTTTTCATTATCAGTCCCTAATTTTAAGTTACCCCTATGAAAACAAAATTCCTGTTAAGTGTTACCATAGGGGTCACTTAAAAAATAGGGATTGATGGTGAAAACGGGCATCAGTGTCATTATTATCTTACTGAAACTCAAGGTTAACGGGGGGATATCAATTCATTAATACTTTAATATTATAGTTATTTTTATTGCATGAAATATCTTTACTTGATAAAATGTGAAAGAAAATTAAAAAAATAGTAGCTTAAACTACAGCTTAATTCTAGCATAAAGATACACCATTGGACATGTATGAATTTGTAGTATTACCACTATATTCATTGGAGAATATCCCGAAGATCAATCCTACTTTGTAAAAAACATTAGGAGGCGTCGTAAGCGAGGACAATAAATCAGGGACTGTCAACCTTTTTTTGATCGACCAGCCAATATCTTTAATGGACGAAACAGTTCCTAACTGGAAGTGGGGGTGAGCATACTATGAGTGGATGCAGTGAGTTCTGTTTTCTTGAATATTTAAAGCTAATGCTGTCTAAACACCAAACCCGAATCGTCGACTTTTGAGTTGGAAAGTATTCCTAGGGTGTCCTAGGTCTGACACGTTGCTTGTTTACTTTTTTGCGTAAAAAAACTGAATTGATGCTATGCTTAGGGCGTTGGAGCGTGCTATGCTCGGAGTTTCCCTGCGTGATCGAATCAGAAATGAGGAGATCCGTAGGAGAACCAGAGTGACTGACATAGCCTGCAGAATTGATGCTACTCTTTATGACATCAGATAACTGTTTGCAATAGTTGATTTAAACTTTCGCGTTGCATAATTGAATTAATCGCGTTAAAACCTATTTAAATTAATTCAATCAGCTGTCTGTCAGTGAAAGTTCCGCCAAAATCAGTTCGGCTATTTCAGTGATAAATTCAGAAATCAGACACAAAAAAATCAACATTATATTTTAGGAAGAATAGTTGTTTTTTGATTATTGTTACTTAGAAAACTTTTTACTAAATATTTGTATTATAATAGACGCAGTAAGGCTGTATCAATTTTGAAGGTAAAAGCACAGAATAATAATAAGTACTACGTACAGAAGTTTTTCTTCGCGAAGGTATTCAAAAAAATGTATGCTCAATGTCATCAACAATATGGTGTAATTTAGCTTGTCTTAAGAGTCGAGCACCGTTTTGTTGACATACGTCAGTGATCGGTACTGTCTTGATGCCATAGGGCTGACTGCTACAAGAAGCTACTGTGTCGCCATCTAGCGCACCACACTTGCATTCACTGCTCTTCGCGGCAACGCGCAGCTACATGCGGCCGCCAGTTATATAGTGTAAGAGCTAGCACCTAAATATTTTATAACACACATAACTGTGACAATTTATTTCACGTGGGCGAAGCCAAAAAGCTAGTAAGAAATAAAAATTCAATTCAGTAGGTATTTCAAACCAAATTTTATTACATAAACAAACATTATACTAATTTCATTATGGGCCCTTAGTATGTGAAATTGACGATATTTCGCACTGTTTTCAATATTATGTATTACAGAACGTATGTGTGATGGGATGATATTTTCGAAAACACGATTAGAAAAATTTTTTCTCGAAAAAAAGAAAAACATTTACCTCTGGATTTTTTTATAAAAGTTTAATATGACCGTGTTTTACAATAAAATTCCTATAAAATCACAAAGGTATCATGTTTGCCTCTTTGATTTCCTGGCTGTTTTAGATTTCAAAACCTAAATATATTAATTTATTAACTTTCTGATAAAAATGTGAATGGCTCTTACGATGTCCCCCCCTTAAATCAAAATGTCTTTATTTGGTCTATATGCCCATCATCACTACGTAGGTAATAATTATAAAAAAAAAGTCGCTTTCCTGTCTGTCTGTCCCTATGTATGCTTAGATCTTTAAAACTATGCAACAGATTTTGATACGGTATTTAGGGTTCCGTAGCCAAATGGCAAAAACGGAACCCTTATAGATTCGTCATATAGTCTGTCTGAACATAGAAAGTTTTTGTGCACTTTTTAAAATGAGTTAACCAAGTATATGGCTATTAGACTTGCACACGTCCGTCCGTTTTTTGTAGGATTAATATAATTAAGTAACATTTATTTTTTGCATTCGGCTCTTGGTCTAACCCAAACGAAACACGAACAACTAATGAACTAACAAATGAACAAAGTTGATAAATTAGTAATATGTAAATAATGAATTTGTTTTACGAGCTGTCCCGGCGTACTTCGTACCGCAAATTAATATAAAGTTGAAGTGATTTATAAAATCACAATGTTAATTTTTGAAAGTAGGGTCATTGTGCTGGTTTTCTATCTAACTTCAGTTTTCGTCCATTTCATTGAGCTGCCATAAAAACATGCGTAAAATTTGAATACAAAGTATTGTATTCACAGAAGGCAGTAGCCATCCCGCGCTAGTTTTGTTGCAATCTATAATGCCTAAGCAACAGTTCTACCTAAATGAAAATGTAATTTAAAAAGTAATGAGTTCCAAAAAATTACGTAAATGCGCGGCCTTACACCGGTCACCGGTACATTGCAGAAATCATCGCGCTAGAAAAAAAACGTGCTGACAGGAAAAGTTTTTGGCACGTATGTCTAATTGATAGCATTATAAACACAATTTTAAGTGTTTATTAAACTTCTTCATACAAAATTAAATCTTAGATGACTAAGGGTCATTTTTTTAAAGCATAGCTCAGGTCATATAGCAGGCAAATCAACTCGGAAAGGGATCAACAACGTATCGCCTTTTGTGGCATGGAGGTAATAGTGGAGAGGAAATATAGATCTATACAAAAATTCGACAAATTAATGACTAACAGCTGTTTATCTCTTTCTAACTTACCCCTGGTGATGTATAAAAAAAGAAATAGATAATGTTTGGTCAGTACTCATTCTGGCAACATTTTCATGTGACGTCACTAACTACCTGACTTGTGCCGAGTAGGTACCTACATACAAGATTTAAGAAAACAACATATTTATAGGCAATCAGCTGACAACTACACGCACACACACACACACACAAATACCTGTCAGCTGATTGCCTATATTGCGGCCATGTTGTTTTCTTAAATCGTGTATGTATTTATAATGCGTGTAAATGTGTGCGTAATGTACCGAGTACGTTTATTTTAAAGTTACGCCAAGTCCATGAGACATTGATAATATTGATATACGTCAGTGTTTTGCGAGCTGTCATTGCCCTTCGCGCACTGTCATCGGTGAGGCAAGGCGTTTACGTTACGGTGCGGATTGTGTGTGCGTTGCAGTATGGACTTTAGTTGACTGCCTTTATGAGCACTCAAACGACATAAAATAATATGATACATTTATGTAAGGGTATTTTAAGATCACAAAGTTGGCAACTCCGATAGTTGGACGAAAACCAGCGCAAAGACCCTATCCTGTTTGACACCTATAATAATTGACAATAGCTGGCTCGGCGAACTTCGGCAAACTAATGTGTGACGTGAAGTGCCAAATCGCGGAAAATGTCGGAAGAAATAGCTACATGAATTTGCATGAATTATCATGAATAACAATAACCACTTATTTACCTCTCAGTGTCTTCAGGCAACTTAAAAAAAGTACATTGTGTGTTTTTATTATTATTTAGGCAGTAAAATACTGCACAGTATTTTTTACACAGTATTTTTTTATTTTTTTCCATAATACAAGAGTACGCGTGCGTGTGTCAATGCTCGCTCGTATCTCGTATGTGACGCCTTATCGAATTGCCTACTGTAGGTGGGCTATCGTGCGTGTTTTGTTTTCGATGTGAACTCGCGGAGATGAACAGGCCTGGTAAAAGTAAAAACTTAAAGCTTATCTGATGTTTTTCATGTATGTACCTAGTAAAATAGCCTCACTATAATAAAGGTACCTACGTATCATTACTTGTACTATGACTTGTATGAATAAAGCTGTAGATAACAAGTGAGCTACTCATTCCACCTCCATTGTGCACTGAATGGAACGCATTTCGGGGAGTACGCGTAAAAGGTTGAACGAAAAAGCCGTGGGAACTGCAGTTTTTCCGCGGAAAACGTTATTATTTTCATTTTTTGCGTCGGACTGAACGAGAACTAGTGTTGGTTTTGAACTTTAGGCAATCGGTATATCGATAACTATAGTCAGTTCAAATATCGATGCACTTCTCAATTGATGGACAAAATTGTAACAGGAATAAATTTTTTATAAAAAATAAAACACACCTCCAGTTAAAAATGTTATTTCATTACACGTTATTTTAAAGGTACCTAAATTTTTCCAAAGATTCATGCAAGTAGAAATGCGAGTTAAGATTATGATTCAAAGTCAACACCGTGACATCTTATAAAGTTGTGTTAGATGCTAAGCTACTTTGCAATGAAAATTAATCTTCAACTAGCACCTAGCAGTATAATCTGAAGTATTATCAACCCTACATTAAAAGTTTTATAAAAAAAATCGAGCGATTGCTATCTCGAGTGATATCGAACAGTTTTGCATCAGGTGGCGGTAGTTTCATTGCTCTTTTTCTTTTGTATAGTTGTTCGACTACACGTCAGCGTCCACTAGAAGTGAAGCTGGATATTTGTGAACCTCCGAACGTTGTGCTTTTGCAAAAGCGCTTTTTAAAAGTCTATTTGCGGAGTACTTTATAACTTTATTTACTTGTACGTTCGTGTTTACTAAAGTACATATTATGTGATGATTTTAGTTACGAATTTTAAAGAATATTAATAACCCCGTTAACATCTTGTGGTATTATAAATATTCTTGTGTCACGAGCGGGTTGACCACAACAATCAGGCGGGGATCGAACCCGCATACCTCGAATCTAGAGTCGGCCAGTCTGATACCTTCACCGTTCGGCTATCATCGCTTCAAAGTTAAAATTGTATTAAGTTGGTATTTTGAAGCTTAATTTAATAATGCATTTTATAGATATTTTTAGTAAAATAAATTTCCGTAACGTACAATACGAGTATGTTAAACATTATATATTAGGTACTTACCAAACATAACGGCGTCCATTACGTAAAATGGTAAAGTACTGTCAATTTTAAGCAATATAGGAAACCCAATATTGCCTGACAATGTACCCATTCGACCAAAAATCATCATTGTAGCCACTGCCAAGGTTCTGAAAAAGTGTTAGGTTTGATAGACGTCTTTTTAAACTTAAATGCAAATTTTTGGAAAAATTCTCAAAAAATAGGTGTATTTTTAAACCCAACAGAAAGTCGAAACATGAACGGTCGGTAATTGTAGTACAAAAATTTTAATAAAATTGAATTATACTCGTAAGAACGATTTCACACTACATCCAATCCGAATCCGTGAAAGTACATAGACTATACAGGGTATCCCAAAAAGTAATGTCAAGCCGAAACCCAGAACTACCTAGACCTGGGGCTATCCAAATCACTCCCATGTACTTATGTTCCGCGATTTTTGATAGTTTTCTAGTTATGATTGTTTTAAATTTCTGTGCTTAGACACTTTTTTGGTCACTGTGGCGCGAATAGATAAGGTACATGCCTGTTTTTTTTTTTTATTATTGGTTCTTAACCGGTGGTCCGCGGACCACTGGTGGTCCCTGGAGGCATTCCAAGTGGTCCACGAAGTGCACTTGCACACCTTGGTCAAAAACAATTTTAACTGATTTTTGCAGTCAAACTGGTTTTGACCGATTGAGGTGGTCCCTGACAAGATAGAAATTTGGTAAAATTGTCCCTCATGACTTAAAGGTTAAGAACCACTGCCTTAAATGAATACTAGGCCTATAGGTGATACTTTACCTCTGAGCTTGACACTACTTTTTGGGACACACTGTATATTTCTATGATAGAATTGAATAAAATAGAATACTTAGAATTGAAAATTCTATTCTATATAGTTAACGCACTATATCCGAATTCCTTCCCGCTACCTTTATCAGGTCGTCGGTCCACCTTGTGGGTGCAGGCCGCTACCAACCGTGCGATGTGGAAGTCATTGGGGGAGGCCTATGTTCAGCAGTGGACGTCCTGTGGCTGAAATGATGATGATGATGATGATCCGAATTCCGTCATCCAATTTCTCTAGGCAAGTTCAGTTAGTTCGATCGTTTCAACCAAATGACGTCCACTGCTGGACAAAAGGATTTCCATATCAGTATTTAGACTAATTCGGATCGAACGTAGTGCGTTCTTTATGTCAAACTAGCTTTTGCCCGCGGCTTCACCCGCGTTAAATTTAGTTTGTCAAAGATCGCCATAAATTATAGCCTATATGTTATTCTGGGCTATAAACAATAATACTGTAAAGTTTCATCAAAATCCGTTAAGTAGTTTTTGCGTGAAAGAGTAACAAACATCCAGACATCCTGACATCCAAGCTTTCGCATTTATAATATTAGTAAGATAGTAAGATAATTACCTCGACGATGTTGGAAAATATTCAACCGCCATGATCCTGTTCAAATTTACCAGTGCACTGGAAACCGAAATAACTGTAGTAAGCAGTACTATTACTGCAATTTTGGAACTGGCCCATCTCAAAACTACAAGGGTTACAAAAGCCAGCACTGACGCTGTGATTATCAATATCTTCTTGCCCAATCTTTTGACCAGTATACTGGACAAAATTAATGATAAGCAGGACGCTCCATTCACCATCATATTTAGTAAATACGTCTGGTATCCACTTTTGTTCTGAAACAAAATGAGTTTGAGGATTCAATGGATTTTATTTATCTAGGAAAAATATAAGGTTTTTGTTAAATAATTGTTGTCTGTAAATTTTATACAGGCCATACTATTTCGTAAAAATCACGCTCAGCTTCGGATGAACGGTAATTTTTGTACCTACATTGTTTTTAATAGCAACTTTAAAAATAACTTGCTAAGTTTTCAGTATATTTTATCTCAGTTTGTGATAGAAAGACAGTCATTGAAATTCAGTACGTGTTTCATTTTTAAATCATGTAATTTTTTACATAAGGAAAGTTTATTTTAAAATCAATGAAATTTTACATTTTTAATCTGAGATTAGCTTAAATACCAATTGAGTTCATAAACTATCAAATGTTCGAACGGCGTCACGGTATTTTATTTCTTTTATTTTATTCAGAACAACAAACAATTACATAATATAGCTTATACCAGTATTATTGACAATTATTAATATTACTAATGTAACCAATAACATTGTTCGCAAAGTAATTTTCAAAAAAGGAAAACAAAAACCAAAGCAGTGACAATCTACTAGTGTATTACTTTAACAAGTTGTATTTTACAAAAAATATATGCAGATGGTTACTTACTGGAATACATTCAGTTGTAGTGTTTTTAATATCAATTTTAGAAATCGTCATGTTATTATTATTATAGTAGTCCAACAGTTGACAAATGTCTCTAGTTTGTCCATCATCGGTCTCAAAGCTGGTATGTTCAATTATGGTCCATATTTGAGGCAACCAAAGTCTCAAAACATCGTAGCTTAAAAGGAATGATACAATTTTAGTAGGTGTCATACCTCTCTACATATTAACGATACAATGCGATTTTCAAAACTAATAATTATAATTGGTAATTTGCAAGGGCCCCTCGTGTTAACCCTTTCAGCACGGATTGTACTAAACTTGCGTTGACACTTAAAAAATTCTAGAGGTCGCGGATTTTGATTTTGCTGCGCCGAAACGGTCTCGATCGTTTGTGCATTACCTAATCTAACCGTTAGAACATACGCGCGGGGAGAAATACTTGCCAGTGACGCGTCAGGACTTGTGCAAGACAGGACTCATGTTTGTTGACGGCCGAGGAAGACGTGAGTGTTTTGTTTCTATATTTAATGTGATATTTATGTTATTAATCGTATTTATTTCATTTGTTTATATATCCCTTGACTGTAAAACAAAAAAATATTACAGTATTTATCAACATTTTCTTATAAAAAAAGCCATTTAATTGCGAGCGCACGTTCGTGCGTTGTCGTTTTATGTTGTGCTTTTAGGTAACATCATCATCATCATCATCAACAGCCCTTTACAGTCCACTGCTGGACTATGAGCCTCCTCCACTATAGTGGAGGGTTTTGCCATAATCTCCACGCTAGGCAGGCGGGTTGGAGATCGCAGTTTAAAAGATTGATGTTTTTCAGAGAGCGCTGCTGCCCATTCTCTGTTTGATGTGTAGTCCCTAAGTCGCCTCTTACGACACCCGCGGGAAGAGTAGGGGTTGGTGACAAATGTATTCTACTCTGCCGTCACCACACGGCTTTTAGGTAACATTGAAATAATACTAAAATGATCTATTTTTCAACTGGTTGTGCTCTAAACGAGAATCTGGTGGAACAACTGATCGGAAATGGGTGCACATCTGACTTGGAGGAGGAATCGGACGAGGAACAACTAAGCGAAGCTTTTCTGTTTCTGGAAAATGATGCAGATAGTCCACACAACGGTGAAGGGGATGAGTCTAATGAAGAAATGGGAGTCCCCTTAGCACAACTGCGGCAATTAAATGTGACAGAGCCTAGAAATCAGCCAGCAGCCTCTACCAGTGGTCTACCAATGCAAGAAAGACGCAGAATTTGGCGCGCAACTAACTTCGAAAACAAATGCCATGATTTTCCACCAAGAGTAACAGCTGGTGAGGTAAATAAATTAAGGCTAAGGACTTGCTGTGGTTCAGATTGGACCTTGCTGATGCTCTGATTGCTTCGGTTCCTCAGGCTGATCAAGTTTTAGAAGATGAAGCTCCTATTTCTGAACCATCAACTAAAAGATATAGATCAGCTGTGGTTCCATCGTCAGATAAACGATTGGACAAATTTAACCATTTCCTGATCTCACAAGAGGTAGAAAATGCAGAGAGTTAGAGAACTGCACGTCTTCCACTACTATCCGTTGCACAAAATGCAACGTTCATTTGTGCCTTGTTAGGAATAAAAATTGCTTCCTAGCATGTCATACCACAAAATTTTCTATTTGATTAATATTGTTACTAAGAAGACTGCTTTGTTTCATTAAAAATGGTAGGAAATATTTCTGTTTGTTTTTGATAAATGTTATTGTTCAATAATGGTGTCATAATTATGTTACTCAAAGTAATTCTGTTTTTAAGTCTAAGAATATCGAAAATGCTAGATATTTTTTAAAAATCTTGTCATTAAAATGTAATTAGTATGCGAGATTAAATACTTATGTTGATGAGACTGATAAATAGAGCTATAATAAATAAAGTACTTATAATTAAACAAACTTTGTATGATTTATTATGGAATGCACGATCCTGCGTTAGCTGAGTAGAACCTGGAACGCACGTACGTGCGATGTCTATTGGGGGGAAACCAGAGGGGGGGGATTTTTTTTACTATTTTTGTTGGGGACTTTGAATGCTATGGGTTACATATAAATACAAGTTTTTTCAAGTTTTCACTTTTTGTTCTGTCGTGCTGAAAGGGTTAAAAGCTAAATATGCTTGTGTTACGAGTGGGTTCAACAAAATAGTCCAGGTGTAGCGAGGTTCGAATCCGAGTTCCTCGGATCAGTATTCGGCCAGTCCTACACCTTCGGGCTTTATGACCATCATCATCATCATCATAATCATCATTTTGGCCATAGGACGTCCACTGCTAAATATAGGCCTTCCCCAATGATTTCCTTAATATGCTCTTAATCTGCTGTTTTAACAATAATGCAATGTTTCATCACTGTTACGTGAAAGAGTAACAATTATCCGTCCATTCCCACAAACTTTCATATTTATAATATTAGTAAGAATCGTAGTAAGGCTAATGCTACAGACGGCGTCACGTCGAGCTTTTACACTGAAGTCATATGCAATTATAATAGAATCGAGTCTCCAACAAAAATGTATGTAAGGTCTAATGTACTGGCGGTACCTACTTACATTATCAACATCGCACTGTTGATTCCAATCATAGTAATAAGGTAAAACACAAGGGGCTTCTTAAATATTTGTTTCACTTTATGAAGACTTGTAACCAGTTTGTTAGCGAATGATGTTTTTGATATCTTTAGTTTCGTTTCTTGATTCGTTATTGTATCTTTCCATAAATCTTTGAACTGAAAATGGTTAAAGATTAAATTAAGAATGAATGCAAGCCTTTGTCTGTTTTCGTAAAGATGAGAGCATAAGCTATTCTCTTATGTAATAGGCTCCTTTACAACGATGAGTAAAGGACAATCTACATTAGACTCAACCAGAATGGCTTGTTGACAACGGCCTACATCCAGCGTCTTCCTGCTTCCTTTATGAGGTCGTCTGACTCATATCATGGAGATTTTCCATAATCGCTACCCTTGGCAGAGGAAAACGTAGTAAAGGCAGACCTTCCCACTTGGTAGACCGATGATCTAGTGGTCGCGGGAAGCACCTGGATGAGTGTAGCGCAAGGTCTTTGTGAAAATCCATGGAAGTCCTTTGTCCTTTTTGGAAGAAATTATGCCAATGATGAAACTTATAGGATTATTTTATTTCATCATCATAGGCCTCGCCCAATGCTTTTCATGTTGATCGATTGGTAGCGGCCTGCGTCCAGTCCGTTGTTTTATTTCGTCGTCGTCGTCGTTTCAGCCAAATGACGTCCACTGCTGGACAAAGGCCTCCCCCAAGGTTTCCCATAATGAACGGTCCTGCGCTGCCCGTATCCAGGCCAGGCCAGGTTATTTTATTTACTTACTGGAAACTTATCCCCACTGTTTCTATGGTTCTCTCTGTAGATTCTAGTTAATACGTCTCTGACCTCTGCGTATTTGTTTTGAGATATAAGATAATGAGGGCTCTCCGGCACAAATATGAACATTATAAAGGCCGTCAGTGTGAAAAGTGACATGGCGTACAAATAAACGTTCCATGTGTGTAGGACTGAAACAAATTAAATCGTCCAAAATTATTTTATTTTATTAATCGACATAAAGTTTGAATTGTATACAGTTGTATACAATTCAAACTTTATGTCGACAGTTTAAGTAATTACACAACCAACACTAACTTGTCCATAAGAATACTGTAGGTCCAAGGTGCACGCCGCGACAAGACAGTTAAAATAGTATTACCTACTCCAGTTTTTTGGTGACCATAGTACAAGCTTTGCTTGGTTTGCCCGCGGTTTCACCTGACTACAACTGGGTGATTTTTTTCTATTACAGGAAGACTCTACATCAGGGGTGGCCAACTTGATTAGATATAAGATCTAACTGTTTACTAACGAAACCAATGTTGTAGTATTTTTTGCCTTGCCACGATCGACTGGACTCGTATTCGCGATCACGGTTCGCGGTTGGCCACACCTGCTCTATGTTATGTCCGTTCCCCCTTCAAAATGTATATTTTTCCATGGATCCCAAACTATCTCTATACCAGCTTTTTACAGCTAACTGAAGCTAAATTTATAAAATTTAACTTACCAAACCGTCCTCCAAAGAAAGTGTATTTCCATTCGTTTAGCAAAATAGCCCACGACATAGCGGATAGCACGATCATTCCCAAACATGACTGCATGTTATTGAATAGCAGCACTTGGTCTCGTATACCGCTATGACAAAACTCCGAAACCAGGGATATTGATGAGCATAAGTATGTTGAGTATCTAAAATAAATGAAATTTTATACACATGGTGAGGTTCCGACAGTCATAGTAGAATAAGATTGGATCTCTTCCAATGGATGTCGTAAAGGGCGACTAACAGACATAAATGCAACATCAGGCTTCCCCAACCCGTTTGGTTAATGTGTAGTCTAAATCCTCAACTTGCAAGAAACAACAACAACAGCAACAAAAACCAACTGAATTCAGAACCTCCTCCTTTTGAAGTTGGTTAATAAGTGGAGTACTTTATTTAATTCAGATTCATATCTACAAAAATACTAAAACCTGTATTTATAAGTTTACTGCTTAAGGTTTTGTCAATCTGTCGTTTTGATCACGTATAAATTTAAACCCAATGTCTAAGTAGCTCAGATGGAAGAGAAGTCACCGGTAGGTGAAAAGTTGTGCGATCGATTCCCACCTTAGAATTTGATTTTTCAAGTTACTATTTATAATTTAGTTTGAGATGCACTCTTAACGCTAGAAATGTTAAATGTATGTACCTAACTTAAAAAAAAAACAACATCGAAATGAAACTAAATACTCACAGAACACCTTCGAAGAATTTCGAAGTCAGCAACATCTCGAACGACTGGCTGGATGCTGATATACACGTGAATATGAACATCCCTCCAAGTCCCGTGAGGATGGACTGCTTCCTCCCAAATGCATCGGAGAGGAAACTAGTAAATATTGACGTGAGGGCCATGCCTAAAAAGAATGACGTCATCATTTGTCATCGTGTTGCAACTTCACATAACTACAATAGCCGAACGGTGAAGAGGTCGGAGAGGCCGACTTGACTTACGAGGAACGCTGAACGAACCCCGCCGCCGCTTGACTATTGTGATGACCCTACTAGTGGATTCACAAGCATAACTTAGTATGAGGGGCTACCGGGACTATTAGTAATTTGTGCAATACAAATTACAGATAGGTAAGAGTATTCTTTAAAAAAAATCAGACAAGCTACGAGTAATGTCAGATGTTTCCCACCACTAGTGGCTATTCAGTTCTTTCTCGACTATCAAGTGTTCTGAGTTTACTCCTAGGAGGAACTTCTTCTGTGCTTGAGGATTGGTTGCTTTGCCCGATCATCACATATCATCAGGTGAGACATAAGCCAAGAACTTCCCTGTCGTAGGTTATAAAATACAGGCATATACGAGTGTTCTTACCAATGAAAGGGATAGCAGTCAAGAGCCCTTTCTGAGCCAGATCCATCTTGAGATCGCATTCAGCATCAGGCAGCAGAAAGGCAGTGGTGCTGCTGACGAATACTATACTCAGCATCCCTAAGAAAGAGGTGGTCAGCAAGCGAACGTGGAATAGTCCAAACCCACATTGTTTGAGCGCTTTCTCTACTTCTGTCATTCTGTCTTCTTTTTGATTCTGTAAATATTAATAAAATTACTTGATCATCGTCAGGACACATCTCTTCTGCTTTGCTCTATTATCTCTTGTCTTAATGCTTATACTTGAATGAATGCTTTATCTTCTAGAAACTTCAGCAATGCCAGAAAAGGTGCCATTAGATATCAACAAATTCATTTTACAGAAAAAAACCACAAGATGTGAATTTCGAACCTAACATTTTATTTTATTTGGCCTTCATCCTATTTATTTATCTTAACAATAATTATTTTTATAGTTTCCTTACTTACCAATGCTTTTGTATAAACTAGATATTATATCCTGCCTGATATAATTACCACGTTCAAACTTTTACTTCTGAATTCCAATCCAAACACTAAACTAACAGCTGTCGATGCCCTACCACTAGACGTTGATGCAACACTACATTTTGAAACAAAGAATACTACATTACATAGTTTAATAATAGTATGTTAATACTATTCTACAATTGTTTCAAATGCAAATAACCACATTTTTTCTGCGTCTAGCGTAGGTGTTGATAATTTCACAACTCGAAATCTTTGGGTTGGGTATAAGATGTATCAATACTAAACATCCATATTTTTATCACTTTTTGTTCAGTTTGAAAGGAACTTGTAGCTTGATTCAACTTGGCAATGAATTACTTATAGATAAGTGTTTAAAATAGACTTATGATAATAATAATTATTTCATACTGGATTTGAAGAAATAATAGGGTTAAGTGATACAGTTATTAACACCCGTATTCACAAACGATGCTTGCTTAAGTGAAGCAGAAAATCGAACGCACAGCTTTGAAGAGAGCTCTGTGATTGGTTCGTGTATGACCCTGTGCTTCCACGCGCACTGTGATACTATTACCTCATAGTAATGTTTGTGAATACGGGCGTAAGAAAAATCTTAATTCACAAGTGGATAGGTTTTGGGAGTAAAATAAAACTTTGATGATTTCAATAAATTATAATAATAAAAATTAAATTACAGTCAACTTAATTCAGAACTTAAATTACTTCTTCTTTGTCGGTAGGAACATAGCCATGAAGATCACACCTGTAAAGTTAGACATCATCATTAGAAAATAGAATGTAAGGTTTACAAAAATCATCTCTATGGCTACGACAATAAGGATTTCAAGGACTATTTATCTTCTTCTTCTTTTCGTGTCGACAACAAACCTACCCAGTGTCAGCCCAAATCTCTTGGAAGTCTTTAAATAGACTTCGGACGCAGGTTGGCCATAGTAAGGACATCTGGTCAGGTGGGGATTCTTGGATGGCTTAAACATGGAGTGCAGGTGCGGTTTTGTTCCCCAGTCGATGAAGCACCTGACGTCGTGCCCTGAGTAGCAACTGCACTCAGGAGGGTTTGATGAGTGCTGCTGACAACGCCACTCTTGTGGCGGAGTTTTGGGCTGACACTGTGTAGGACTATTCACGATTAATATCTAATACGAGTACTCCATATAACGTACATATCATGACACCAGCCAAGCTATAGAAAGGTATGACGCAGCCCATCTTCAGTAATACAGGGAATCCAATGTTCCCCACCAGGGTGCCTATTCTCCCCATCATCATTATCATTGAGATCGCCAATGTCCTGAAAACAATATCATTGTCAACTTCTATACAAGAAATAAAAATAAGAAGCATTTTAGTTGCAAAGTAACACCTACATTACAATTACTTAAGATTCTATGGTATGTAATGACAAATCCTACTAATATTATAAATGCAAAAATTTGGATGTCTGGATGTCTGGATATTTGTTACTCTTTCACGCAAAAACTACTGAACGGATTTTGTTGAAACTTATAGTATTATTGTTTGTAACCCAGATTAACATTATAGGCTATAATTTATGCCGACCTGTGACACTAAATTTCACGCGGGTGAAGCCCCGGGCAAAAGCTACTGGTGAATAAACGGAAAATGGTGGAAAAGTGGAAATTATTGGGGGAGGCCTATGCTCAGCTGAGGACGTCTTGTGGCTGAAATGATGATGATGATGATGAAGATGACTCAATATTCAGCTTGACGTCCCGTCGTCTGTACCTACATATAGTAGGTACAGACGTCACATTTAAAATAGTGGAAGCAAAGCATTCTCAACATTGTTATTCACTTAGTAACTTTAAGTGCTGGACGTTAAGTTAAAGTTAATAAAGAAGAAATTCCAAATCTAGATTTTGATAAGGCACCCTGCATTGCACCGCAAGGTGAAATTAAAATCCACGTTATCCTTTGACCGGACACAGCCAAAATAGAACGGTAAAATTAAAATTTTGGCTCAAACTATACAACCGGTACTACTGTACTGGAGTATGTACTCTGGTAACTAGATATTAAATAAAAATACTACCTACAATAGGTGCAGATAAAACAAAAAATATGTTAGATGAGGTATAATGTAATTTTAAAGCTTTTAAGTCCATAACTTGAGGCACAACTGCTCGTGGCACAAAACTACCCTAAAATTATCTGCGCAAAATTTGAACCCTCAAAACAGCAGCGCAAACCATCTGTTGGTCATATTATCAGAAAAAAACGAAGTCCGACGGCCGTCGAAAAATCGAAATATTACATGTCAACATTTTTAATTTAAGTTTTGTATATAATTATTTTAAATAAGTATACTGATTTATTTTCACTATATCTGAACAATGCCCTAACAAGGCACGCGATAGGTCAAACTTGGCCTGAAGAATAAAGGGATATTTAATTTAAAATTTCCATAATAGCATGCTTACTCAAGTAGGTACTTACATTCACATTATTTTGATAGGACTTCTATTCAAGTTTGCCTTGAGACTTTTTTATATTTATTTATTTTCAGCTCACATTTACAAATCCTTGAATAAAAGTGTATTTATTTATGATCTTTCAGAACTTATTGCTTGATATTTTACTATGAAAATTTTGCTAGAATATAATTTGTTGATGTAAATTTTATTAGTATTCAGTATTCACTTTAGAAATAAGTATTTAAAAATATTAGTTCTGAAATTTATTATAAACTAGCAGCCGTTTTACCCCTTTAGGAGTTGAATTTTTCAAAATCCCCTCTTAATGAGCACCAACGTTCTAAAAGGAATCCCCATGCAAAATTTAAGACTCTTAGCACTTGTAGTTTCTGAGATTTCGTGATGAGTGAGTTAGTCAATCTGTGACCTTTTTCGTAGATTTATTATACTCGTATGCAGAATAAGTGTAGGCTAGTTCTTTATTTCGAAAATTGGGGATGATGATGACGATGATGAAGATACATAAAGTTACGTACCTCGTAGTCGTCGGAAAGAATTCCATGATGAATGCTTGATTGAAGCTCATCATTGATTGTGACAAAGCACAGTCTGTAGCGAAGAGTGAGACAACGAGAGCTTTAGACGTCGCCCATCTCATCCCCAAGGTAATGCCGACTGTTAAACACGAGCCTATGATTATCAACGGTTTCTTTCCAACTTTGGTCACTAGCATCCCTGATAGGAAGTAGGGTATGATGGAAACAGATCCGAGGATGATACTGTTGATATAGGTCTCGGCACCACTGGTTTTCTGGAACAAAATTTACTGTATGAAGAATTACTGTATAAAGAATAACAGCTTACGATTAAACTCAATGAAGCGCACTTTTTGGAGACCCACTCGAACCCATCCAAGTGACCTAGAAGCACTAAGAATCATTCGGCACAAAAACACTGCTAAAATAATCCCTTTGCTTAGCAATATCCCACCCAGTGGCGAAAAAGAGTCAGGCAGAGATATAACAGTCGACAAGTTCTTTTTAGCTTTCGCTGATCTGTTCGATCTGATCGCATGACCCATGACAGTCTGCGCGACCTGTCATTGGCCTATGATCGCACCGGCGATGGCGATCTGCACGCGTTGGTGTGGTTGAAGCTATAGCATCTTGCCTTGCGTTCTTTAATTTTTTTGTTCACATTCCTGTCATTTCTAAATGTTCTAGGCCTTTCATATTAAAGGTAACTATTATAATTATTACAATAAAATTGTCACTTACAGGTATACACACAGCCGTCTCATTCCTTGTTTCAACGAGATTATGTGTATAAGTATCCAACATCTGACATAGATTTTGAGTGTCCCCATTCTCTGTGATAAAACTGTTGTGTTCGACAATTGTGGACACCTGGGGAAACCACAACCTCACTACGTTGTACCTGGAATATAAAATTAAAGTATTAGAAGAGTGAGACGTCGACCCACTAGGTGGACCGACGATATCGTAAAAGTAGCAGGAAGGCGCTGGACGCAGGCCGCTACCAACCGGGCAACATGGAAAACATCAGGGAGGTCTATTTTCAGTGGACGTCCTATGGCTGAGATGATGATGATGATGATGATGATGATGAGAAGCCATTGGAAATAGACTGCCAAGAATCATGGATGCTAAAATTTTACACGGTTGTTTTAGGACAGATTTCTACTATTATTTTGCGCCTTGATTCGGCTGAAGCTTAAAACATAAAACATTGGAGGGGTACTTACAGATTCATAATACAAAAATTCATTGAGCATATTAGAATGAGGTAAAATAGTAAAGGTTTTTGGAACATAGGCTTCACATTGTGAAGGCCCACGACAATATGGTGGGCGAATCCGTTGTTTTTATTTTCTTGAACTTTTTCTAGTTTTTGCTTCTCTTTCTCTATTTTAAATAGGTCTTTAAACTGAAACAAATGTTATTTCGTTAATTATTTCGCTTTCTGTTTTTATTCCTAGAAAATATCTTCACATTCATTTTTGTTCAAATCAAATCAAATCAAATCAGTTTATTTGCGTGAAAAGTGGTCTACAAGTTCTTACAATATTAAGATGTCCGCACAGTCCACCAGAAGCTGGCATGCAAATATTGTTAACATTATATTTATAACATTAAAAAATTACATTTTGGTTTTTAATTAATAACTTTTACAAGTCTATTTCAGATTCTAGGTACTCATTTACAGAATAATAACATTTAGCTTTTAGCCAATTCGTTAATTTCTTTTTGAATATGTTAAGAGGAAGTTCAGTTAGTGAGTACGGCAACTTATTATATATTTTTATGCAGGTTGGGTAACAGTTCCTTTTATAAAATTGGGTTTGCATTTTGGGCAGCAATAGCTTTCCCCTGTGCCTTATTGATTTGACTGCATAGTCATCCTTATTCACAAATAAATGTGGATATGTTTTTACGAAAACACAGCAGTCTAGTATGTACATTGAAGGAAGAGAAAGCAAATTTAGTTTTGGGAATAACTGCCTGCATGAAGTTTGAGGTGAAACCCTACATATAGCACGAATACACCGTTTCTGTGAGATGAAAGCTCTGGGCATATCAACAGAATTACCCCAGAGTAGTAGGCCATATTTGAGATTAGATGCTACATATCCGTGATACGCCATTAATGCAGCTTTTTGATGTATTTGATTCGTTAAGCGCCATAGAGCATAAGAAAATCTGTTTAGTTTTTTACATACTTTTTCTACATGCTGTTTCCAGGAACACTGATTGTCTATAATGAAACCCAAGAAATTAACTGTTTTCGATTCTGTTATATGTTCTCCATTAATTAGTATGTCAAGTGTATTATCTTTTTGCTTTCGATTGTAAAAATTTAGGTATTTAGTTTTATTAATATTTATATGTAGGTTATTCCATTCAAGCCAATTAACTATATGCGTAACAGTATTGTTAATGTCTTTGTTGTAATTTTGAGAGTGGCATCTTGATATTACTACTGATATATCATCAGCGAACAGATAACAATGATGATCAGTTACTGTAGGTAAGTCATTTATATAGATTATAAACAACAGTGGCCCCAAGATAGTTCCCTGTGAAACGCCAACATTGTTCACAGAAACTATGGATTTTGAATTTGTTTCTTCTTTGCTAGTGTTTAAAGATTTGACTTGTACGTATTGGCGGCGATTATGAAGATAAGATTTAAGCCAATCAAGTGCCGTGCCTCTTAAACCATATTTGTCGCATTTTTTCAGGAGAATTTCATGAGAAACAAAGTCAAATGCCTTGCTCATGTCAAAAAATATAGCTGTAGCATCTATACCTTTATCAATACACTCTGTTACGTTTTTTATTAAGTTAAAAGTTGCAAGCGTAGTGGATTTACCCTTACGAAATCCATTTTGTCTATTAGTTAAAATGTTGTGTTTTTCGAGAAATTTATAGATCCTTGTATGCAATGCTTTTTCAAAAACTTTAGCCAACACGGGTATTAAAGCAATTGGTCTATAGTTATCCATTTTATCTCTTTCATCTTTTTTATGTATGGGATATATGACCGACAATTTCAGTTTTTCAGGAAAACTGCCCTCTGTAATTGATTGATTTACTAGGTGACTCAGGACATCACATAAAATTCTAGCACAATATTTCAAGATTTTTGTAGGAAATTCATCGTATCCCACTGAAGCTGTATTTTTGAGAGAATTAATTATTTTAAATATTTCATCACTTGTAGACGGGTAGAGAAAAATACTTGCAGCTATCGGTTGGATATTGGTATGAGCAGATGGTAATTTAGATTTTGTCGATTTGTTGGTCATGTCAATATAGAATTTATTAAAATGATTACAGATGTCAATAGGATTCAATGTCAGAGTGTTATTATGTTTTATTTTATTTATATACTTATTATTGTTATCAGTGTCTGTCTGCTCGAATGATTTAACTATATTCCATGTCGATTTACATATGTTTTTACTTTTTTTAAGGTATAATTCATTTGTCAGCCTTTGTGATTTGCTTATACATTTTTTTAGAATACGCGAGTAATTTTGATATTTTCTTTTGTTAAGAGTATTAGAGTTTGCATAGTATTTAAAGCGCAGTTTACGTTTTGAGACACATGACTTTTTTATACCTACGGTTATCCACTTATTACCTTTTTTTTTATGGTCCATCTTAATTTTTAGTTTAGGAAAGCATAATTCAAAAAATAGAATCAAAGTTTCATGAAATATATTAAAAGACTTATTTACATCAGTGGCATCATAAACGTCAATCCATGAGAGAGATGAGATCGCTTCAGCGAATTTTCTCATATTGTCTTGACTAAAATCTCTCCTAAATACGAACCATGTTTTTAATTTCCTTTGTATATTTTGTTTTGGTAATTTGGTTTAGCAGTTTCGTTAAAAGAGTTTTCAGTAACAGTTTGTATATTAAAGAAAATACAATTTTTAAAATTACTGCATATTATCTGAATATTTCTATTCAATAAATTAGTGTTAAGATATTTATTTTGCAGTAAGTTTAATACAATAACTGTGTTATTTTGATATTTTTCTAGTGCAACGGTTAACTTAATAGATATTTTAGTAGGATTACAGTCGTTTTCACCAACACATAGGATTACTATATCCTTTGGGTTCAAGTTTAATGTATCAAGTCCCTTCAAAACCTCTTCAGTAGGTGCGTATGTTTTTATGGTTGAAAATATACTATATTTTTCATATGGGCCGTTTTTCCTCAAATCGGTCATTCTTGCCGCCAGACCAGTGCACTGTTGAGTACCAAATATGTGTATTTTGCGAGGTGTAGGTATCTGATTGACTGGGGGCATGACGTTGCAGAGTTCTTTTTTGTTGTTGTGACTAGTCGAAATATTTTTTTCTTGATCAGATTTTTTATCGAGTATTTGTGTTTCTTTTTCAGCGTAGGTTGGCTGAATATTTGCCGGCCTTTGGTTGACGAGATAATCAATTGATCCATGTTCTGGGTGTTTTAGCTCGAGAGAATTTAGTGGCGTTCTTCCAGTATTTTCTAGTATAGTTCGATTAATACTTGTCCGATCTTTACTTGATGAACGTTTTTTATCCGTAGTTTTACAAATTTCAGTTAGTGTATGTATTTTCAGCTTGTATTCTTCTAATTGGTTTTTTAATGTTCCATTTTCAGACATTAGTTGCTCAATTTCATTCTCAGCTATTTGAAGTTTTATTTCCAAATCTTGATTTTTTTCTTTTAGTGTTTCTAAGTCATTTATATCTAGTCCCAGATCAGGGCAACTTCGACTTAGATGACTGCAGCTATTTAATGTTGATTCATTAAAGAAATCTTCTTCATCGCTTAACGACTGAAAAGAGTTTTCAGTTGAGATATTGTATGAAAGTTTGGGGTTTTGTGATGCATTCTTATTTTCTGTCGATTTTTCCGTTTGCTTTTGTGTTCGTCCTTGTGCCAGTTTTGGAGTACTTCGCTTTGAGATCAAGATGGCTTTCGATGTCTTTTCTGTACATATTTGACATTTCCAGTTTGTTCTTCTTTGCGGCGACATTAGATAGAATACATTTTCATTAACATTTGCACATTTAATGTGATATGTGTTCTTACAGTTGGAGCAAGTTAAATTGCGTCTGTGAGTAATGACTTTTTTACATTCTTTGCATTTCAGAGTCATTTTGTTTTTGTCAATATAATAAAATAAAAACAATAACAAAGAAAATATATACCAAAACAGAATCCCAAACAAAAAACAAAAATATTTTTTTTTTTGTCTCAGCCGAGGTTCGAACGCTCAATCCTTGGAATCCGTTCTTGGTGAACGCGTTTTGTACAACTCGGCTATCAGTTCTTACAGTCAGTGTGTCGAAATTATGGGTCAGGTTGCTGCGTAATAGTGCTCTAGTTCTTGCGCGTAGTAATGTAAATTTGTTGTTTTTGTCTTCCACCGTCACAAAACGTACAAGTTAAAAGTCTCACTTGAGTTTTTGTAAAACGTTTTTAGAGATTACGTTCACAATATCACACGTATAGTCGTTGTTTTTCACAGTTCGGCTTGGTTTTAAGTACTGCACACACTAATGTAACTTTTATTGACATTGTTTCACTTTATCCTATATAACTGGATTAATTTACACGGAGCGTTTGAAAACACGTCGTAGCTAAGTATCAGTATTACTTATTAGATTATGTTTATATATAATTAATTATATTTAGATTATGTTTATATATGTGTATGTGTTACTTATTAGATTATTTCATTTTGTTTTAACAACTTTATTTACATAGAGTAAATTAATCATGTGTAGAATATGTTAATCCTGAGATGTTATTGGCCTTCAAACAACCACAGCTGTTTATTTTACAAAAGAAAATTATTTACGCTTGGCTCGGTAGTTCATGAACCGAACTATAACAGCTATTGGCATGTGTTTGAATTCTAACTACAGTAAAATTAAATGTTAGTTACACAAACGTTTTACTAGAGTAATAACAATAATTGAGTGATATTATAGTTAAGTAGAAACCACGATAGCCGAACGGTGAAGGGGTCGAACTGGCTGACTCGACATCTGAGGAACGCGGGTTCGAAACTTGCCACTGCTTGACCATTGTAGTGATCTGACTCGTAAAAAAATGTTTTTAGCTTAGTACGAGGGGGTAACGGGACTATTAGTAATTTCTACTTAGAAAAAAAATTTATAATTAAAATAGTTCAAATTACTAACTATGTCATAAGCTCACCGGAGACTGATCTTCTGCTTTTCTATTGTTCATCCTGTATATCTTGGTGAGGATGGCTCTAGTTTCTGCATATTTTCCTTGCGTTACCATGAACTTAGGGCTTTCGGGCACGAATATGTATAAAATACAGGCGGTGAAAGACCACAGAGACATGAGGTAGAGGTAGAAGTTCCAGGTGTTGAGGACTAAAAAAATACGAATTACATGATTTTCTATGACTCTAATCCCATCGATCGTTCCACCACTGTATAGCAAGGATTTACAGTTAGACCAATGAAACCCAACCAGTGATTAGAAGTTGTTCCCTCATCAGCCAGACAGTTTTGACAGTTCCAATTCCTTGCTAGACAATCTTTTGAGGGTAGCTGCCAAAGCCACGATGACTCAAGCTTCATGATGCACCAACATTCTAACCCATAATGGGAGCATACGCTGACAAACTTTCAGCTTTTATAAAATGAATGATGTAGATCTGGCGTTTACTAGTCTACAAGCAATCATGGGACACATTTGAGAGATAAATATGAAACCAGTCCAAGCAAGAGTTTCAATCAAGCAGGTGGAAAATAATTGGGACTTCTTGATGAAACTAACAATAGGATTCTCACCAATTTTCCCATCAAACAGGGTATACCTCCAGTTGTTGGTCAGGATTCCCCATGACATAACCGCGAGGAGAACCTGCGCCACTGACGCGAATGAGGACTGGCAAATGACGACGCGATCACGGATGCCGTTGTGGCAGAACTCTGACGTCAGAGTGATCATAGCACTGAATGATGTGGCAAATCTGGAATAGGTAGTGAAGGAGGTAATATTAGTTGTTTATGGAAAAGAAAAACGCATAGTCAGCAAAATTGCTAAACTTAAGTGGCTGTGACCAAGACATCTCGTAGAATAAAATTATTAAAGACCGTTGGGGCAGAAAAGTTCTAGAGTGGTAATCACTGATTGTAAAACTTATTAAAGGCCAGAAGAAACTCCAAAGATCCACCAACTGGGCCAAAGATCTTCTGAAGTTCATAGGAAGCGTCTGAATGCAGTTAGCGCAGCTAAAACTATAGAAATTAAGAAGTTTTTTCTTTCATTAATACGAATTATTTAAATGATGCTAACGGGCTTTTGATGTGATACAATTTGAATATACTTACAGAATACCCTCTAGGAATTTGGAAGTGATTAGAACTTCATAGGATTGACTAGTTCCAGCGACAATCATAAAAAAGCAAGAGCCCCCCAATCCTGTATAGGTGAAGACTTTCCTCCCGAAGGTGTCTGTGAGGAAGCCCGCCACTAATGTTGAGAAGAGCATGCCTGTAAATACAAAAAAATGACTCTAAATTGAAACCCTACTGCCAATCATTCTTAAATTATGCTAAGGTATAAAAGCGTCTTTCCTATACGGGCTTTATTTTTAACCTCAAGTACATACTGTAAATATCCGATTAATTTGATTTAAAGAAACAAAGGCTATAAAGTGAAATTGAGATTAAAGAGTTACATAAATATCCAATTCTGTATATTGTTCTGAAGAAGATTGCTTAATTTTACTGGCGCGGGCATAACAGGGATATTTAAAAAAAAAGCATTGCCCAATCATGAAATATTCGACTCAATTATGAACAACTCTTACTTTGAACCGTGTTGTTTTGGAAACTGTTAAAAACTGGTAAAAATAACCCAATATAATACCTACAATTTGACGCTGCAAATAATTCGTAACACCCAAAGTAGCCAAAAATTTCGCAACATCTTTGTTGCAATAAAATTGAAATAAGGTTGTGTTGTCAACGTTTTGGACACTTTGCGTACACGAATTATCTGTCGCTACTGGTTTTAAACTAAACCTGTAAAAGTTGCTTTTGTTTGTAAAGCACGTGAAGGTAAACACTGTAGTATATTGAGTAGTTGTAATAGAGGTGAATTTGCAACAAAAATGACACAGTCAGATCTGCTTACCTATGTAAGGGACAGCATTCAACAGTCCCTTTTCGACTAGATTCATTTTCAGGTCACATTCTGCGCTCGGTAACAGATACGACGTCGTGTTGCTTGTCAAAATTCCGCTGACGAAAGCACAAAATGAGCTGAGTAGTATTTGTATATGGAAGAGTCCGAAGCCACATTTTTTTAACGCGTCATTCACTTCTTGCATAGGTGTTGGAGCTTTGGCTTCTATGCGATCATTGTCTGAAAGGAAAGGATAAATACTTTTATGTGTTTTCAAATGGATGATAATTAATTGTTCACAAAGGGTGAATTGTGAGTTTGTAAATGCAAATCTCACGCAGTCTTATTGATCATCAGTAAAAATAGCTATATAGGCAGGCCGCTACCAATCGATCAACATGGAAAACATTGGGGGAGGCCTATGTTCAGAAGTGGACGTCTTACGGTTGAAATGATGATGATGATGAAAAATAGGTATACAATGTTTTATGACGTCACTAATGTCTCTGAGATCTAGTAGTCAGAAAGTGGGACTCTTATCTGTCCTGGATTCCAAAGTAGGGCACAAAAATCGAAAAGTTTGTTGGGAACGTGCTTGGATCAAACTGAATTTTGAAATGAAATTAATTTTTGTGGTTTCGCCACCCACGTTAAGCGCTAGATAGCTAATAAAATCTGACACTATTTAAAATAATCTAATCTACAGTCATTTTCTTTGAACTTTTTCACAAATTCTCAACTTGGATATTTCACCAAGATTCTAGACCAATGTAGACTTTTAATCAAATAAAGTCATCCGAGTCTGATTTATTAGGGTTTGACCTTAGTTGTAAAAACACATTAAAATAATACTAACTTCAGTAACACTCGTGCTAATAACGGAATGATAACACTGCCCAACAAATTTAAACTTTTTAAAATTTTCCAAGAATATTATTATTATGTTTCAAGTATTATGGTGTGCTAATTTCAAAAATCACACCAGAATTTGCGTAGCAGCTCTAGTTTTCGAGATTTTTCATTCTACCCGCATTGAAGGTGACGGAGCATTATTCGTCAAATTTAAACGGGTACATTAAAAAAAATCGCAATTAAAACAATGGCTACGAAGGAAAGACGTTGTTTAAACGATCCAAATAGTTTTTGTATTATTTGTGGCTTATATCGAGCCTTTACCGCCATTTTAGCGCAACCGACAAAAACCAAATTTTACAGGAGAAGGTTTTTTTTAAATATTTTTAATCAGAAGTGTGCTAATAACAAGAAAAATGACATACGTTAATGATTTTTAGGGATTTAAATAATGACTGAAAATAAAACAAAAATAATGAGTATTTATGCCATTTATGGCGCATACAATATTTTTGCTGTCACAGTCTATAGATATTCGGGCGTTTACGATAACATTACCTATCAAAATTACTATGTCCAAGAAATTATAATTGTTAAGTAAATAGGCATTTTAAAAGGTTTTTAAATGAAATATCCACATAATAATCAAAAATTATTTATTCATGAGAAATTTCTTCTTGTACAAATCAAATAACACCACTTATTCAACCACTTATTGCATCTAGAGATTGCAAATATTCAATTGTTTTCTATTTCGAATATTCGAAAAAATTTTTAGTGATATTCGAATATTATTCGAATACTTTCAAAAAATAAAAAGCACTTAAAATATCAATGTTTTTATTGCTGGTTTTATTGCTTTAAGAACCATGTTTTAACTATTTAACAATAAAGTTGTTAAAACAGTTATAAAATTCTCATCATCATCATAATTTCAGCCATAGGACTTCCACTGCTGAAGATACGCCTCCCCCAATGACTTTCACAATGACCGGTTGGCACCGGCCTGTATCCAGCGCTTTACCTTTTTCTCAAAATTTGATCTTCCTAGCCGAATCGTTTGTCAGAGGTAAACATACTTGTCAACAGTCAACAGTCTCGAGAATCGAGTTCTAACCGAAACATGGACGTTGGACAAGCTTCGTTTTGTCCATTATCATCCGAAGGCCTACCTGTTGGGAGACTCGATTAAAGTCTTCGAGCATTGTGCCAAGGTCTTCAAGCGATTCTGCCATGATCACAATATCGTCAGCAAACCGCAGCTGAGTGATGTATTTGCCATTAATAGGTATTTATGCCGAATACTTTCCATTCAAGGAGCTTGAAAGCGTCTTCCAATTCAGAGGTCAACGGTTTCGGAGATATAACATCTACCTACCTCACGCCTCGCCGCAGAGGAATCACCCTTGTGCTTTGCTCCTGTACTCGGACCGACATGGTAGCGTTTCTGTACAGGCATTTCAGCACTTCGATATACCAATAGTCTGAGAGACTGCAGCACTGCTTAAGTCTCGATCGAATCAAAGGCCTTCTCATAGTCCAAGAAGAGCACCACCACGCTTCTATCCCATGCCTCTGGCATTGTTCCCTGAAGTAAGACGGAGTTAAAGAGTCTCTGAACGAGTTTCGGTGTTCCACCTGCGTTCAAAAGCTCCGAGGTTATGCCGTCATCACCTGGTGCCTTGTTGTTCTTTAGCTGTTTGAGAGCCTTCCCAATCTCGTATAGGCTGATATACGGGATGTCTTTGGTATAGTGTCGCGTTAACCTATCTCTTGCGTCTGTTGCTGAGCTATTAATAGGTTGGGAGGTATATAGCTGTCCATAGATCTTTTCGATCTCACCCAGAACCTCGGCTTTTGTTGACGTTACCGTCCTCCGTCTTCAGCATCGTCAGCTGACTTTGATCAATAGAGTTGTCTCTTTCAAGTTATTTGGAACCTTGGTTACGCTCTATCGCCTCTTTTATACTATGTGTATCAAAGTAGCGAAAGAAACACAACTACGTAAAAATGAACAGAAAAGGTAGAAACAAGACAACTTAGTGTTCACAAATGCAGTCGGTAACATCAATGACTAGTTTTTTTAGTTGGTGATATGTATTTGATGCTTCCGACTGCATTTGCAAACACTAAGTCGTCTTTTTTCTATCTTTTCTGTTTATTTTTGTAATATTTGAATATTCGAATACATGTTAATTTACTATTCGAATACTAATTTGAAATTAAAAATTCGAATATTCGAATATTCGATTGCAATCTCTAATTGCATCAGAACTTTTGCGGATATAAACAACAGGTTTGTTTATTAGTAAACGCCCACAGTGAAGCGCTAATGTCGCTTGCGATAACAAGTGCGGTCGCTTGCGATAAAATGCATGTGTCGCTTACGTTAAGTTTTAAAAAAAATGTGTATTCACGATAATTTTAGCACTTGCTGTAACTTTGTAACGGTTTTTTTTTGGCGGGAAACACCAACAGGGATGGGTCCGTTACGGTTTAAAATACTAGAATCGATAAAAAACGGTTTTTTGACAAAAGTGTCGCTTACGATAATTTGGCGGTAAAGGCTCGATATACCTTCGCAAAGTATCGTAAATCGATCACGGCCTTCGTTAAATATGCGTTTTTTAACTACTTTTATCTTAACATTTCTTTGGTGTTGGAAAAACTGAAGTATGAAGAGCATAGCTGGAAAATCTGTGTAGATTTGAAAATAGTGAATTTTCGCTTAGGACAACAGGTAGGTTATATTAAGTATTCATGTTTCATATGTTTATGGGACAGCCGCGACAATAACAAACATTGGACTCAAAAAGTGTGGCTACTGAGGGAGTCAGTAACTGCTGCTAAGCAAAATGTAATAAATCGACCTTTAGTTCATCAAGACCGAACTTTATTGCCACTACTCCATATAAAACTTGATATTAAAGCAGTTTGTAAAAGCCCTCAATAAAGATGACAAATGTTTTGCTTATCTGTCAAAAAAAAAATACTAGACTGAACAATGAAAAGTTGAAAGCAGGCATTTTCGATGGACCACAGCATAGACAACTGATAAAAGACCCAACCTTAGTGGAATCTATGAACGAACTTGAAAAGCGAACCTGGAAAATGTTTCGTTTTAGTTATTCCAAATTTTCTTCGGAATCATTAATCAGACAACGATTTCCAATTAATTAATATTATGTTGTCTAATTTGAAAGACTAAGGATGTAACATGAGCATTAAACTGCATTATTTACATTCTCATTTGGATCGATTTCCTGATAACCTTGGAGATGGAAGGTAAAAGTTTTCACCAAGATATTCGCACTTTGGAAAAACGTTACCAAGGCAAATGGGACATACATATGATGGCCAATTACTGCTGGAATCTTCGTCGGGATCTGATACAGGCACAGCATTCAAGAAAATCTAATAAAAGACATTTTTTTCCTCAACCACAGTTGCTGTTTTAAATAAAGTACGTAAAAAATCGTATTTTTGTAATAATTTTTAACTTGGGTATAAAATGAAAACTAGAGCTGCTAGAAAGAAACCAATGGTGTTTTCGTAATTAGCGCACTTCATTTTACTGAAAACAAACAAAAAATCTCTGGAAAATTTTTCAGTGTTGACCAGTGTAATCATAAACGTACGCTATGATAATAAACTACTTTACATAACGAATACACATTTGTACAAACAGTAGTAGATACTGTTTAGTAATATAGTCCGCCTGGCTAGCTACCACCATCTTACCTAAGTCTGTCGCCATAACAACAATGTTAACAGCATTATTGTGTTCCGACAGTTAGAGGTAAGATAGCCAGTTCCTCCGTGGTTGAGGATTCCGGGTGAAGCTCGCTTCCACCTTCGGCCTGATCGTCACTTACCTACCATCAGGTGAGATACAGGCCAAGAGCTTCCTCGTTGTGGATAAAAAAAAATATTTTTACCCGAATATTTTGGGCATCTCTGACTAATTAAAAATAGGTTTGGTCATCTGTAGATCAGTGCTTTTGCCTTGAAAGGGCATACTTTACCAGGAGGGGGATGTTTTCCAAATTTTTCACGATAATCATTGTTGAAAATGGTAATTTCAAGAAATGGCTGTGAACATTTTCATCTGTCGAATTTGCGTAAAGAAGTTTTGTAAGGAACTATCAATGTAGACCTAAAAATTCAGAATATCTTTCGTCAATATTTTAACTTATTTAGTTATTTATACTTTTGCACAAAAAGACTGTACGTACAGTGGCGGACTTAATGCCAGGTGGCATTCTCTGACTAAGGCGGTGCAATAAAATAACTTATTGGCCGGGGCCTTACGAATATCCATTCGAGTACAATGCTTTATAATCAGCCTTCTTCTGTTTCATCTAACGGTCCTAGTCTTTTGAATTTTAGCAACTTTCTCCATCCTCTAGTCAGTCTGTCTATCAAGGAAGAATTGTAAAATCTAGCTAACACATAATAGCTACTGAGGGTTTTTTCCGCGAGCGAAAGTCAGTAAATATAACTTTATCTTAATTTGTAAAACATTTAAATTATCAAAACGCTCAGTTTTACTATTTGTTTGTTTATTAGATAAGATCTCTGTAAAGTTGTATGATTGAATGACGAGATATCTACTTACAAAATTAATTAATTAAGCGTTTTCCACGAAATCTGTTTATCAAAGGCATACATAATAATATGAAGTTGAAAAATTTGTTTGTTTGGTTGAACTTGCTAATTTCAGGAACTACAAGTCCGATTTGAAAAATTACAACTGTCTACAGTATTTTTGCGCACGGGTTATGCATAGCTTATTTTTATTGCTTTAATACCTAGAAATAAGAATAGCAACAAAAAAATGTTCTGAATTTGCTTTTATGTGTAAAAAATAGAAAAAATGCATATCAATGAATGTATGAAACATGGACATAGAGATGATTCAATTTGTTGCCAAATATTTTTATTTCTTTCTTTCTTTCATTCTTTCTTATTATTAAAACATACTAAACAATCATTTAAGATTCATTCTCACAAGAGATGTTTTAAAATAGAGTCCAAATATTTATTAAAAATGAAAAGTTCTACTTCCCTGTCATGTTCCATAGAAGATTTTTCTCATAAAAACCTAACCCTATCATGCTTTCAGGATACTGGCCTTGGTAACGTCGTGTCTCAAATCTCACTATATTTTGACGGAAGCGTGCCTCCTGTTCTTGCGAATAAGCCCCCATAATTATCTATAAATGTATCCCAATGAGAATGTGACGTGCATCTTTAGAGACATTCTACTATGAAGATGGAAAATTCAAATCGCTATAACTTCTTCAAAAGCAAATATTTTCGATTTGTAATCGCACTTTTTTATATAAATTAGGTTATATAATCAGAATATAATAAGTAAAATCCATGCGCAAAAAAAAATATTTTTTTTGTTGACCGGTGATTATTATTGAGTTATTTAGCCCATTTATCGAGGAAGGCACTATCATGCTGCAAATAATAGGAGCACAGTTTGAAATAAAAATGTTGCGCAAACGAGTAAAAATATTAATACAGCTTGATAATGTTATAGTCCATTCAATAAAGCATTATAGATGGAAAACTGTAGAACACAATTTCTGACTTCAGCTAAGGGGCTAAGGGCGGGGACTTTTGCTATGTTCACCACCTAACTAGGCTAAATAAAGTCCCGAGGTCAGAAATTGTGTTCCACGGATTTCTCTCTACACCGTCGTTAAGGCATTCATTGACTGGACTATTATTAATTTGATTGAACTGTCTCTCTTTCTCATATTTTCGCAAAAAGTTAAAATATTCATGAAAATGTTTATGAATAATCTAAAATCATTTGAAATTGAAATTAAAACATGAAATTAAGTGGCGGATCATTCATAGGCGAATGATTTGATTGACGAACCCATAAAATTAAATTATACTCCGCGTATTCACAACACAAATTCAGGTGATATTTTAGTTGATAAAATAATTTGTTAATTAAATCTAACAGATTTGTTTATTAACACAGTATTTTATCCAATAAAATTTATATCAAATAGATAGGTATTTTTATAGTAGTTTTTCAAAAATTACTTACTTATATTAATTTTAATTTAACTGGACTTATTGCTTCGCGTGTCAATAAATACTTTTTTCCAACTTGCTGAAAAAAAAAAATCTCAATGATGGGCGCGTAAAATTAAAAAAATATAATGACTTGAGATGTCATGCTGTCATTATTACTAAATCATTGTGTCATTTTGTCCAAACAAAAATCATCCAAAAAATGTGATTTAAACAACAAATTCCAAGAAATGGAACAAAAATACACCAACTGCAACATGACGGAGGATTCGCCTCAGTTTCGCCAAATAATGGACCCTCTAATAGAGGCTTTAGTCAAACCAGACTATTTGAAAAGGGACCTCTTTTTCGCTTTATTGCTCATTGCAATGAAAGAAAACGACTTCCTACTACTTAAAAATGTCGACAGCGGATCTATCAACATCATAGACTACATGGTTACTAAAAAATCCAAGAATGTTATACACGAAGGCAGTTTTGTCCTCAACGGATTCCAGGACATGCCATTGAAGATCATCGCCTGTCCCATAAACGACACCATACTGATCATTGCTACAATACCAGAACTTTACAAACACGCTTACTCACTGTGTGTGAAATTGAACAAGTTTATTCATATCTCACCGCTCGGAATCCCGTCGCATTTCACAAATTTAAACGAGCTCTTCATAGATTTCAAGGATAAAATTGTAAATCCAGTGAAAGGCACCATATTGAACTACCATAAATTCCCGAGCGCGAATCTTTTCGGTCTCCCAGACGATATTATTCATAAAATACTCCTGAGTTTGGCTGTCAGAGATGTATTGAATATATCTGAATGTTGTAAAAGGCTCCATAGAATTGTAAAAGAGGATTCACTATGGTTCCGGATTTATGGCAGAGATTTTCCTAATAAACATAAAAGTGAGGAGAGATGCTGGCGGGAGGCGTATGTTGAGGAGTATTTGTTAAAACAAGAGGAGAAATTTAAGCTTCGGGGCGACGCCGAGACGGAGTTCCAAGACTTTGCGATGCCAAATTACACTAGACATGTACCCGAGTCGAGATGGGAAGTTATTTTGTGAAGTACCTACGCTTTGGTTGTCTTCGTTTACGTTATTGGAAATTTCACAGGGAGGCTCGTCAACAATCCTGGGTATACGCTTTAATTTGAATTTGTATTCGGGAAATGTTTTTGGATCGTAGCAATTCATCTTGGAGTTGTTTTAATTGTTTTGATTCTTGGAACGGAAGATGAAACGGCGTTTAATGTAAACAAACAGGTTTGCTCTTGTTTTTATTACGGTAATTTATTTATTTTTGTTCCATATTGCAACAGTGAATTTAATATTGTTTTTGAGTTTTCTTGATTTGGAATCCTCATTATTGATAGAATATTAGACCGTAAATTATTTTAAAATAAAAGGTGTTTTGTATTTCCCATCCGATAAATATATTTTTTGAAAGCTTACATCTTTTTTTATTTAAATACAGTTTTTCTTATTTTGATGTCTACTTAGACGATTTAACGTTTGTGATTAATGTCTTGAAATCTTAGATACTTACATATTTTAAATCAAATCCTTTAATCAAAACCTTTTTTATATATTTGGTTTTATGAAAGTAATTTTGAATACGAAATGCCGTACTACTACGCGCTAATAGAGCCTTTAAAACTAAAATCTTTCAGTATTCTGTTCACATAATTGTGACCCTTGTCATTAAGATGTTTTAATCAATAGAATAACGTAATTAACTCTGCTCATCATTTACTTAAGTTGTTATGCAAATTAGTAAACAGACCGCACCTGTGTCGGCTAAGGCTTGTAAATTCACTTCACTCATTTTGTTGTATAATTTAGTTCAATTTTCCATCACAATGCTTAAATTATTATCACCATGCTTCATCGCGTTGAAGCTATAACGTACTGATCCAATTGATAAAGTAGCACGCGTTTTATTTTATGCGCGAACGCATCTCGTACAGTCGGTGTCAATAGTTTTTCTTCTTCGTCACTACCCTCTTGCCAGAGTGGTTGTGGTCGTCACACCTAGTTTGGTGGCAAGCTTCACAATCCATCGCCATTCCTCCCGCATTGCAGCCTTTCTTGTGCACTCGTGGAGTGGACCATTGAGTGCAGTTTTGACCTGATCAGTCCAATGCATGGGCGACCTGCCGCGCGCTTTTGTGCCCTCGAGACACCCAAAGTAGCTGAAAAGTCCGCAACACGTCTTTGTTACAATTGAAATAAGGTTTTTGACAACTTTTTGGCCACTTTCGGTGTCACGAACTATTTGACGCTGACTGTACGTGACGTAGCATGCGTATAGTCTGCGCCAAAAGGACGTGTAAATTTTGTAAATGTAATCAAAATCAAATGGCGACTTGTGTAGTTGTGATAAGAGCAATTTTGCAACGAATGTCTCATATCAGATCGACAGTCAGCTCAGCACGTCTGTACCTAATTTTGTTGTGTACATGAATGTGTTTTGTCTGGTTCATACCAGACTCGAAGCAAGCAGCGAAGTATGAACATAAACAAAATTCTTCTTTCTACATAAAAGGTACATTATTTTTTTCGAAAATTATTCTTTTATTTTATTATTCATCATCATCGTCAAGTCTGTGATCATTGAATGTTGGATGTAAACCTAAGAAATACCACAAAGCACTAACTCCCGATTTTTTATCCAGGTCTACCAGCTGTCTTTTACTTTTGTTGAGACGTTGTTCTCTATTTTGTGACCATGTTCAGTATTTTTTATTCCCAAAATTATTTCTTGAAAAAATCTAACTGCCTAAGGCGGGAATCAAATTTTAATGGATTTGTATTTTCATCAATTTAATTATTTCACCATACTCCGTAATTGTGTGAATAGCAGCAGGCCTTAGTTCACCAATTTTATTTAGATCTATTTTCTCACAGTATCTTGTACAAATTCCTCTTAAATTATTTTACAAATTACACAGTTCAAGATAAGATGGAAGTAAACTTGTTGGGCAAACTTCAAGATAAAATTTATCAAGCACTTCCTTCATTGTGTTTGTAGACACGTGTATAATAATTTTGACATAATAATAATTATACGTGTATCATATTTTAATTTGGAGATAATTTATCTTTTCGTGTTCTTTGCGCAATACTTAGTTCGCACAAAACGTCACTTTGCCTTTAGCGTAAATAGTTACTTAGAAATTCATCATCATTATCATTTCAGCCACAGGACGTCCACTGCTGAACATAGGCCTTACCCAATGATTTCCACATCGCCCGGTTGGTAGCGGCCTGCATCCAGCGCCTTCCTGCCACCTTGTGGGTGGACGTCCCTTGCTGCGTTTTCCAGTACGTGGCCACCACTCCAGAACCTTGCTGCTCCATGGACCGTCAGTTCTGCGTAGGTACTATGTGCCCTGCACTGCACATTGCCACTTCAGCTTTATAAATTACACAATTTAGAAATTTTGAAAAGATTTTTTTCAGTTCAGAATCGTAATAAGATTTTTTATGTGTATGTATGTAGATTAACCTTTAGGATTGTAGAAACGGATATTTTACTACAAGGAGAACGATTACGAAATCTATTGTCATGTAAATTAAGTTATGTAGAATTCGATGTTTCATCCATTTACAAAATATTAACTAATCCGCCCGCGGCTTCGCCCGCGTGGGATTTGCGCGCGATAAAGTTTTTCTGTCACAGAAAAACTTTATCGCGCGCGTCCCTGTTTAAAAAACCGGGATAAAAACTATCCTATGTCTTTTCCCGGGACTCGAACTATCTCTATGCCACATTTCATCAAAATCGGTTCAGTGGTTTAGACGTGAAAGCAAGCATGACAGACAGACAGATAGACAGAGTTACTTTCACATTTATAATATCAGTATAGATTGCCAAGTAAACTTTAAATTACACTTATTTGACATTGAAATGCCCTGCTCGCCGTCCGTATGCCCGAGAATTTATCCACTAAGGTTCACAAACTTGAAATAAGTAATTTCGATAATAGCGTCATCATTATAGAGTTCTAGAAACACCTGGGGTCTGAAATTCTAAGCATTTGTCAGATTAATGTCTAGGATTAAAATGGAATCTACCACCCATAACGAAATCTTAGATTGACACTAAGGTAATGTATTTCATTTTGTTAACGAAGTTAATTTAGATTTTGCCCAGTAAAATCAATTTGGGAATAAATGAGTTCGCGAACATTTGTTACGCGAGCAAGTTCTTTTGCGAACCGATCCGAACATTAGTGAACACATCTACACGATTATGTTTTCCAAATAAAATAATTACTGTTCAATCAATGTGCAACGAATTGTGCTCACGAGCTAAATTCGCCCTGTTGTTGATTAAACGGAAATCGCCGAGAAATGGGGAAAGTCCTGGTGGACTCCCCATTCATGGGAATTCCTTTTTGAAAATTTAATATTTTGCACTGCAAAGGTTTATTAGGACCACCACTAAAACTACTCTAGTACTTACCACAGACATTTTTGTCGAATAAATCTTAATTAGGTAAGTAATGTTCCTAAACGATAGCACTTTGTTACTTATAGGTAGGTACCTACTATAATACCTCTAATTTTTTATAATAAAATAACACTGTTTGTTGTGATATCATAATACTACATGCGTAATTTTTTTTATGCTTAATTTTATGTTATTTTCACGACGTTTTGTCGTGATACACGGTGTCATAATCTTCGTAGAATTTGCTATAAAAAGCAATAAGGTTTATTTGATAATGTGATTTTGCTTTCACCAGTTAGCACCACTGGCGATTAAGGTCTTGTCCCCCTAGACAAGTAACAGAACTAGACATTCGCAATCGCTCCACGGAGCGAAGTAGCTCTACATCCAAGAAACTGTCACCATACCTACTATAAATCTAGAGCAGTCTTTCCCAAAGTGGGCGATAACGCTCCCTTGTGGGCGCTGCAGGCTTAAAGGGGGGTGGTAAGAGACCCAGAAAAAAAATCGGGACGTTGTGTAGACGCTTGGGAGGCGTCATCTACTAGGAGGACTCTTAGACATCGACTGAGCTCGACTCTTGACTACAAAAATGGGGGGCGCTAAAAATAATTTATTCTCAAAGTGGGCAGTAGACTAAATAGGTTTGGGAACCACTGATCTAGAGCTTAACTTAGTCAGTACTTGAGGTATGGGAACAGCACGGGAGGGGTGACATTATGACATAAATTTATAATGATGTGACAGGGAATACAAATCAGTAGAACGGACATACTATACTCGTAGTATTTTCAAAATCCTCAAGTTCTAAATTTTAAATAAACAACTTGAAAAAAACGAACTGCCTAAGGCGGAATTTATTTAAAAAATTTTTTGAGAAGCGACTCTGTTCGCTAAGAAGTTTTAATAGTTCATCAAAAAACTACTAGCAAACAAGTGCCATCTAAATATGTATGTAAAAAACATTCCAAACTGTTTTGTGCCGCGTCTAAAAATGTTGCAACCAATTGAACAACTCAGAAACTTTCTGCATCAATACTTTGTCGTAAGTTTCAGCAAGTTCAGAGTAAGTTTTCACAGAAGATGGATTTAGCAGATTTGGTATGAATAAAAATGACATTATTTTTGTATGGTCCACATCTCTAGCAAATTATGGCTCAATTATAATTATATATAAGATTTCAAACTTTATTGTTCCATTTCGACTAAAATAGAGAAAGATGGGTCTCAACGCGAGATTTTTTATATAAGTTACATAATAATTATGTGCTTGTGACCACGGCTGCAGCATAGCAGCCGAAACGTCAAGCAGTGCGTACATAAGTAACTCATATTATAAAAAAATTCGCATTGAGACCCATGTTTCTTTACAGCTCAACTAGCGGCCGTCCGTGACTTCGTACGCGTGGATCCCGTTTTTCCCGCTAATCCCGTACCCGTGGGAATTTCGGGAATTCCTTTCTTAGTGCACCTCTACGGTACCTAAGCTACGTCCCTTCCAAATTTCAAGTGCCTACGTTCAGCCGTTTAGGCTGTGCGTTGGTCTGTCAGTCAGTCAGTTTCTCCTTTTATTTTATATAATATTTAGATTACGCAAGCAATTTTCAAAGAAAAACAACGCCTTCATATTACTTGGTATCAATAAAAGGTTTCATATTGAAAATTAATTTAATTATTCAGAAATTATCTTGAAAACTCAAGTAGGCATGTAATTCAGCATTTATCGATAAACTTGGAACATCTTTGCTGCTAAAAATATCCTGTCAGGAAAAGATTTGTTCTTAAAAAAATATGATTACCTTACAGTAATAGATCATTTTGTAACACACGAAAAATAATGTTAAATTTCACACACGAGATGGAGTGTGCGCGACACGAACGCGTTACATTAAGTTGTACGGGCCCAGATTGATATCAGGTCCTGAACCCATCTCGCTAGTGATGTTCTTGTATCGGTACTTATGTCGATAGATTTTTTAGAGTCAGCTAATCTTTATTGCAAAGTTTTTGTGTGCAGATTTTAATTCCATTGTCATCGCGGCGTACAGATTATATTATTTATTGATAATTTTGGAAATGTTTACTCAAAAATAGACTGAATTGCTCTAAAAAAGGTGAGATCAAAATGGCAATTTAAATAAAATTGCTCCCGCATGAAAAAGCGATTGGTTGACATAATATTAAATTTAAGTTTAATATACGAGTAAATGTCAAGTTTAATGCTCTCTATGGAGCGCCACAATTACAATTTCACTCAATGGATAAATTAAAAATGTAATTCCTTGGTAAAAGAAAATTTTATTGGTTTTACTTAATTAGCGTAATAATGATTTACAAACATATCGATTATCGACATATTGACGGACAACACTGTCCTGAAACCATCCCGCGTGGGAATTGAGATATGAACGGGAGATAAAGGGTGAAAGGGGGTCAAAGGAGGCAAAAAGGGGTGAACGGGGTGGAGGAATGTGTTGCAAAACGAGCTTTTTTAACCCCAAAGGTAAATTTAATTACATATTATTGTCCGTGACATGTTCAGATAACATAATGTAATTTGAAGATAGGATTTTTGATATAGGTTTCAGCCCGATTTTGTGAATTAGATCGTAAACCTCTTAGTTATATTGTGAGGGATGAGCTAGCTCCGTTATTATCTGTTTTTATACTAACATTATAAAGCTGCAGATTTTGTTTGTTGAACGCGCTAATCTGAAAAACTACTGGCAAGCAACGCAGCACAATGTAGAATGGTAATTACTGTCGTAGAGAAAAAAACCTTAATAAGTTGTATTCATACACTGGTTATATTGTGTGATACATCTTAGAACCATCTGCCTTCAGTGTCAATGTGACGTGCTAATTTTGGGACACCCTGTATACTGTATACAGGGCTGTAACATCCAAAAAGGTTTTGTCCCGACACAATCAACAAAAAAGCGTCCGATTCATTTTAACGTGATTATGAATAAAAATGCCCTTCCAAATTGAATGCATACAGGAGATAGTACAAAAATTGTTGCGTACTTGGAAAAAAGAGCGAAGCAACCAACTATCACATGATACGATTTTCGATTTAGCCCGAAAAACGTTTTAAAAACGGCCCGTATACATATTTGCGAATTCATTTCGCTATCGTCAAAGTAGATATTTTTAACGCATTGCACCAAATTGGCTCTGCGTTCGGGCATTGAAAAAATATAACGCATGATTTTTTGCTCAAAGTTGCACAGCGTGCTATGGAGAGGGTTATGCTTGGTGTTTCTTTGCGAGATCGAATCAGAAATGAGGATATCCGTAAACGAACTAAAGTCGCTGACATAGCCCGACGGATTAGCAAGCTGAAGTGGCAATGGGCAGGGCACATAGTACGCAGAACTGAAGGCCGATGGGGCAGCAAGGTTCTGGAATGGGGGCCGCGTACCGAAAAACGCAGTGTGGGACGTCCACCTACAAGGTGGACCGACGACATCGTAAAGATAGCCGGGAAGCGCTGGACGCAGGCCGCTACCAATCGATCAATGTGGAAAGCATTGGGAGAGGCCTATGTTCAGCAGTGGACGTCCTATGGCTGAAATGATGATGATGACTTTTGCTTACTTTTAACTGTAACTATTCAACGCGCTATCCAGACGCTGGATGCAGGCCGCTACCAACCGGTCATTATGGAAATTATTGGGGAAGGCCTATGTTCAGCAGTGGATGTATTATGGCTGAAATGATGATGATGATGATGATGAACTATACTATTGCAAAAAGCTAGGAATGGGAACCGTCACCAACTGATTCTCTGAATAATGTGACCTGATGACCTAAAATGGGGACATTTTATGTTTAATAATAATATGGGGCTCATTTGTTATGTTTATTCGGGTATTATACTATGAACCGAATATGAAACGTACAATGTCACCCTCTTAGCTCCAATGGGCCTTTTAAAAGCTGAAGTAAATAGGTATCTACTATTTATTTATTATTATTGTTTTTTTTGGCCTTCATTTGCGCCAGCTCGACCAGGTTTGATATACTCGTATTGTGGCAGCCCTTGTGTTTAGAGTTCACTGCTTAGTCCCGTTGAGTCTATAAACTTCCAGATTCTTTGGAGCATGATCCGGGTGCATGATGTGTCGCCCGAGATGGATACTTATTTTGCTCATAAGCGGGAAGCATGAGCAAAGAACATGCATGGCCGTTTCTTCTTCTGTATGGCAGAATCTGCACAGAGTTTCCTCGGTCAGGTATCTACTAGGGAGGTAGGTAGGTACGTACACTTATTGTCGTATAAGTAAAAACAACGATTAGTTAAAGAGCACTCAGTATATTTTGATTAAAAGCATAACCAACACAATATCTTACAACAGAAACTTTACTACATTATAAAACAATCTGTCTGTCCCTATGTATTCTTAGATCTTTAAAACTACGCAACGGATTTTTTTATGGATAGAGTGATTCAAGAGGAAGGTTTATTTATGTATAAAACATGCATATTATAGAAGAGAAATGCCGAGAAATTCCATTACACCCGTCCGATACCAGGCTTATTCCACTGTTCCCCGTTGACAATCCCCGTCAACGGGGAATAGTGAACTTTTTTTTAACTTATCCCCGTTAACGCCAATTGGAGACTATAATGGGGATTAATGAACGTTTTAGTTGTATTAAGATTAGAGGTGGGCGCCACGCCGGCGCGCCGCCGCCGCCGCGAATTTTTTCACGCCGCCGCCGCCGACGACCAGCTGTCGGCGCGCCGATTCTGATATTGAACCAACTATTTGCAATTTATTCCTCTCCTGTAATGTACTTTCTGGATTAGTGTTTCGAACGCAGAAGAAATAACTATAATATTTATTCTTTAATGCCATAATTGGTACACAAGGCGATCTTAATGCCGTTGATATACTAATAAATTGATTGAATAACTTAATACTGACTGTATTAACAGTTAATCCTGTACATTATTCAAGTTGCTACTTGGTCTAGGAAATAATTGATCGCAAGAGCCGGTCCCTCTGGCTATCAAGAAAAAAATCGCCGCCATCATCTGGCAGACAACCCACACTATTAGACTATACTTTAATTAAGCGAATCGCTCACACAGAGATTGGCAATTATGTCTCGGAATGCAAATGGGAAACACAACCTTTGGAAGGCAACAAAGTACCTCCCTTAAAGTGTTCTCCGCCTATTAAGTCTGGTAATCCGAACTGACAAGAAAAATCTCAGACCTTTGCTACATTACAAGCCGGTTTATTTAAACCTATTGACACGGATAATCCAAAAAATCCACAATTCAATCCATAAGGTCAAGCATTGGACTTGATCCGAGACTTGTAGCAATGAATGCCTGCCTTTGATTCCTACTGTGATGATGATTTATCTGACCGATTTCGGTCATTGTGACCACTTCGACTTAGCTGACTTGGCGGCGCTGGTGCGCCCGAAGATGGCTTACATAGCCGATCTTCGCGGCAAACTCCTCGCACATTTAGAGTATCTGAACACGCGGCCAACATATTTATAGTGAATGGCGGCAGATGGACAGGATTTACATCATCGCGTTTCGCGTCGAGTTCAGTTGTGCGCTGCTCCTTGAACTCGCGGACTCGCCTCTTCACAATCTCCCGCCATTCTGGGCGCTGTACTGCCAAACCTTCCCATTGTGATTTGAGAGGGCCCATTTTGCATCTTTTCACATGCTGCTTCTGGACATCTTTATACCTGACTATCTGAGGAGTTGACCGCCATGTTTCCGCTTACCCTCCTCAAGTTCAAAGTAGAAGATTACTACTACGCTAAGTGAGGACAAAAGTCGCAGGAGCACCCAAAGTGACTGACATAGCCCGCAGAATCGCTAATATCAAGTGGCAGTGAGCGGGGCACATAGCTCGTATAGCTGATGGCCGCTGGGGCAGGAAAGTTCTTAAGTGGTGACCATGAGCCGGAAGACGTAGCATAGGCAGGCCTCCCACTAGGTGGACCAACGATTTGGTGAAGGTCGCAGGAGGTGCCTGGATGCGAGCGGCGCAGGACCAGTCTTTGGGGAAATCCTTGGAGGGAGGCTTTTGTCCAGCAGTGGACGTCTTTTGGCTGAAACGAACGAACGAACGCTAAGAGAGATAGCTAAGCTAAAGAAATGGCCAAAATGGACCCTCGTAAAACACTTGCATTTGATCTGATCACCATGAAGTCCATGGTCTTGACAATTACACACTGAGTAAGAACCTCGCAAGTCTCTTAACTTTGGAAATGGTCCATAAGGTTGGCATGTCACCTAACGAATTCTCCTTTCGCTTAATTCATCTGACATTTGTATTGTTAAAATTATGGAAAAGGATCATTCTTGCTCGTTTATTCAGAACAATGTTGGGAAAAGAAAGAATCCTGTACGGCTGCTTTCGCTGCGACTTCAGCTGGGTTCAGCATAAAGGACTACTCTATGAAATTAAAAAGTACCTTCCAGCACACTTCTGCTACCTGCTGATGGAGTCTTATGGAGTGACAGACAGTTATAAATGAAACTTCGTGACAAAATCTTCTCTTTTAGCTGCAGGGCTGGAGTACCCCAGGACTCTGTACTTGGTCCGGTACTCTACAACATTTACTAGTAAAGTAGCCCAGACACCAGAAAGCTGCGGCTTTCCTCAAATTTTAGACTGTTGCAAGGTAAGCTAAATGCCACTAATGCTTGGCTGTGGCGCATGTAAGCAAGTCCCGAAGTCTCACTATATTATCATTTAAAAGGTGAAACTTATCCTCCAGCCTATCTGCATTAAAAATAATCTAACCAGCATTAAAAACCTGAACCATAGGATGACATGGAAAGACCATAAATATAAATAAAACAGATCTGAACATAATATTCGACCAACAGTCAGCTAATCCAACATTAACTATGTGTCTCCAAAGAACTCAAAAATACATGTTAAAGGTACTTTTATCGGCACATTGGTACGCTCGCCTTTAGGAAATATACGAGAACCTGATCTCACCAAGCCCGCTATCCAAATATCAAATTATCTATGATCAAGAGAGCTAATTTACTAGAGTAAACCACTGCTCCAGTGGCTCTACCGTGTCGAACCCCAACCAACGCCAAATCACCTGATTAGTCTTGACGACAGATACTACTAAAAAGCAGATTTAAAAAAAATATCCAATGAATAAAGGTCAAACAAGGTCACGCCGCCGACGCCGCCGCCGCCGAAGTCAAAAAGTCGGCGCGCCGCCGCCGACCAATTATATATCGGCGCCCACCTCTAATTAAGATTTTATTTTTAACGTAAATAGGATTAATGGGGATTAATTAAATCCCCATTATAAGCTCGAGTTGGCGTTAACGGGGATTATTGAACTTTTTGTTCACTAATCCCCGTTAACGGGGATTGTCAACGGGGAATAGTGGAATAAGCCCGAAACCGGGGCGGGCCACTATAACTAACTAAATTACAATAGTGAGTAGGTAGGTACTTAGATTAGGGGTTTTTAAACACTAATAGAACGAAAAGCCTTTAGACCTAGAACCTAATAGGTTTTGAAACTTAAACAAACATGGACTTAATTTAAGTCAACACTTTAGTATAAATTGATTCCATAAGTGACTTACCCTCTTTACCTCTATTTGCAATCACAAATCGCTCGAAACGTCCTTCGAAGCTAAAGGCTTAGCAGGCCCTTCTAAACTCCGAGATCGGTACGCAATGTAAGTAAAATACAGTACACTCATACGAAAATAGGAGTAATAATAAATGTCTCACTGACCTAACACTACACTTAAAATAACTATAAATATTTTACAAATAATAAAGCTAGTAAACTTAAATCTTTACTCTAAATATTTATTGTTCCCGCTTAAAAAAGACTGTTACTCGATTTCTCTAAAAACAAACAAGCTCTTCTTTTCTACGGTCATTTACAGGCGATTATAGCCACTAGCCAAGGTCTTAGTGTTGTGGTTCGCATCCTTGACTTCAATTTGTTAGTTCAAATCCCACTTAGAGTAAATGCATGAGCAATGTAGTCACTTTAGCTCAGGACTAGAGTGACAAGATAGAGTGAAAATCGCACCAATAAGTATCGCTGAACACCCTATATGTCGTGCACAGCCCTACTACATGGGCCTTATTTGCGATGGAAATTTGGCCGCACGTCTTTAATTACATAATAACTTGTTAGTACAGGCTCTGCTCTCCAAAAAGCTGGACATGTTGACGGCAGACGCGGATTATCATGTTAGACCATTAGTGTGGATAAACCTTAGCAATATGGAAGTTGAAACATGTTAATTTAAAACGTTCCAGTTATCACTTTTATTTTTCTAAGTAACTAGGTTTAGATGGTTCTCTTCGTTTTATAAGTAGGAACCTATTCTTATTTTACACAAAGGTAGGAGAAAGGCACTGGATGCAGGCCGCTACCAATCGCGCGATGTGGAAATCATTAGGGGAGCAATCAGCAGTCTGTGGCTGTAATGATGATGATTCTTATTTTCTTTAGGATTGCCTCTATCTCATCATAATCATCATCATGTCAGCCATAGGACGTCCACTGCTGAACATAGGCCTCCCCTAATGCTTTCCACGTTGATCGATTGGTAGCGGCCTGCGTACCGGAAGGCGCAGCGTGAGACGTCCACCTACAAGGTGGACCGACGACATCGTAAAGGTAGCAGGGAAACGCTGCCTCTATCTACCATAAAATAAACTAAAGCTATAACCGATTGGTCGCGTAGCAGTATTTCTAACCCTGTAAAGATGTAAATAATGCTCTGATACCTAAAGAACCCCACTTCACCCACTCGTAAGTTTTGGTCAGCAGCTCAACCAAATAGTTGGTTATCTATGAGATCGTTTAGACAATTCTGCGGTCTTGTACTTACTTGAAAAGTAGTTCTAAACCAGGAAGGTCCGAAGTGGTGAATACTTTGGTATAGTTTCCAATTCGATTGGGAATTTGGGGTAACCTTGATAAAGGAGACGTTATGGGAAATTGTTCAGGGGACAAATTTTTAAAATCGTACCTATACGATTTATAAATCGCTTTTAATTTCCGTAAATTAAAATAAAATGATTTGGAAATCGTCTTTTACCCTTGTAGTACCTATGAGGAAACTGTTTGAACTAATAACTTATTTTTCTTTCTTTCTAAAACTGTTCGTGTTATCGGTATGAATTGGTTATTTTATTTATTTTATTCTTTTAATTTTAGTAAGTACCTTTAACTACGGACAGGATGCAAACAGTTTTCAGATTTCAGCCCATATTTTGGTTGGGAATGTTGTTTATTTTTTACTATAACTTTTGAACTATAAAAACAAGGGGTGAAATCTAGTATCAGATTTACAGACTTTATGGGGAAGATTTTTGTTACCTTATTTAGAAACATGTCATAATGTCACCGTATCCGCTGCCTGTTACAACATGGTCGCACTCTAAAACCCACACCCCAAAATTACTTTCAAATTGTTGGAGATTAGTGTGGCGCTAAATTTGAGAAGTTTAACTTATGCCGTTTGACGCGGAATCATTGGAAATGACTTTGGGAAAGTGTGAATTTGACTTTGCTTTGTTGATGTCTGCTGTGGAAAGTAGGTGTTTGTGATTAGACCTTTTCAAGACTCGTTAGATGTGACGCCTTTCAGTGCGAAGGGGATTATTTTTTTCAAGATTTGTGAAGCCTGTGATGTTTTTAAGTTCGATTTTTTATGATAAAATAGGTAAAGGTTGGGTTATACCAATATACTTACGTAGGTATGTGTGTGCTTAGTTTCATAACCATGTACTATGTTTAAATCAGACATAACTTACGACTTTTTTTATTAAGATTTGCATGTATTTCATGATCATGACTCTACTGCTGCAACATGACTCTTCAGTCTCATCATCATCATCTTATCAGCCACAGGATGTCCACTGCTGAACATAGGCCTCCCTGAACTGAACTCTCCAATCTACCAGAAGATTTAGCAGTCTATTCCAATTTGATCACCTGGCTTTAATCACCTAGGTGATCAAAGTGTGATTTATTTACATGTGATCAAAGGAAACTAAAATAATAAATTAACTGGAGTCCACTTTGATCACCCAGGTCATCTTATCCATGGGTGATCAAAGGACACTCAATTGTCGCTTGAGTCCACTTTGAAAAAAAATTTGAAAAAAATTAATATAACCAATAGAAATAGAAAAAGTGGAAAAATAGACCGATTTAGCCTACACTCCCCACAATTTGGGGTGAAATGTGGTTGAAACGTTAATTTAAAAGACATAATGGCGCAAACAGACCACTTGTTAAGGCTTGGCTCATTGCTGTTCTGGGCAAGGCAGATAACAAAGCAGAGCCGAGCGTCTTAATTAGTATGTACCTATGCAAAAGCGCGAGCTTTACTAAACTCCTGGCAAAGTTCGGTAAGGACAGCCAGCTCAGTTAAAAAAAAACTGTAAAAGCGCTTTGATTTTTGACTCCGTGATATAGCCTCTTCAATTGATTTTAATTAAAATAACTGTGTGCCTTGTAATAATTTACCGTATGGATATTTTTTTTTTCTAGAGATAAGAGTCACATCTCAAACTACACTTTTAAATAACCTAAAAAATCAAATTTCTAAGTGGGTTCGAATTCCACCTTAGAAAATTCGTTTTTTTTCCATATAACAGATTTAATAAAAAATGAGATGGCTGTTCATGCTGAGCATTGCCAGTCCTCTGGTTCAAATGTTTGTAGTTGGCACACAGGTTTCAGAACCGCGAACGCGTACATTAAGCAGGTACTTTGGAATAAACTTAAAATTCTTAATTTACACCAGTCTTGTTAACCAAACTCGTTTAGTTTCTTCAAACACAGACGGCGACGCTGCTGAATGCTAAAGACTAGCAAAAGAAATCTGGTTGAGTTTAAATCATAACGACGACGACGCTGAAAAAGTATAAAACAAGATTTTCAGAATACTGAACTGAACAAAGCTGCTAATGTAGTTGCATAGTAATTTTCATGTTTATTTTACTAAGAAATTCTAACAGTATAAGTAGGTACTTAATCAGAGTGATATCCAAAAGAAAGATATGGAACAAATTAATATGTATAGATTTTTATGAAAATTGATAACTAAAATATTTACAAAATAATATGAAATAAATTGTAATTTACCTTCGTTTTAAATATAATGAATAGTTATTATACATTAAGCTAAACAATTTAATTTAGAATCAATAGGGTTTTGATTATTCTACCAGTGTTCAAAATGGCCGTCACTTTTCATGAAAGAAATGCGAAGAGACAGCTTTTGTAGACCCGAACCAATAAAGGGGTGATACAGTCATCTGGTGGGCTGAAATTGAACTTTTTGTTCCCTTTGAGATTTGCATTCCGGGATGAGTGAGGGAGTTATTTTTTTCGGCACACCTTTGCACAAAATTGAAACTTTCTTTACGATATTACTATTATTAGTGAAAGACTCAATACTTGAGTAACTTAATTCACAATGTATCTGTCTAAAACTTCATGTAACGTTGATTTACAAGTTTGTAACATTATTTGATTTTAAATGTTGTATCTACTTAAATTTGCGATAAAAGCTTTTTTAATATTGTAACTTGTAGATAAACATATATTCAAAAAATATAATTCTTGTAACTTGGCTTTTAAAAAGTTCTTTTGCACGTGCTAAACATAACTTAAAAACTTTTTATCTACCCAGCATCTACAATTTGATAAAATTGTTATTTGTAAATAAATTCCTTGCTAAATAAAACAAACTTACTGAATACTAAAACTTTAAAAGCCTTTGGTCGGTAAAAAACCGTTATCGGAATACCAGAATCTACACACAGATAGGGTAAAGACTCCAGTTGTGATCACTGCACCCTATTTGGCAACTTTGGTTGAACCATCAAAAATGCTGTAATACTAAAAATGCTAATCATAAACGAGACTATTCCCACCTCTCGTTCCCACCACTGCAACTCCTGTGTAGCCAGGATCTACAGCTGCTAATCATGAAACGGAACAGATAATATCTGTAATAATGACATAAAATAATATTACTCCCATTCCTTTATTCGGTAATGACATTTTAAATATCTAAATCCCCACACTCAAATAGCCTTATCGCGATTATAACCGTCATTCCTTCACTCCAAAAACTACACCGTCAGTAATGATAGTCTGGTACTATACGATTCTTATGCAATAGAATTTTTCCCATGTGGTAATTCGTATACGAACTAGGTATGTTATGTTCCGTTCCAATGAAATGTAGATTTCATTATTTTTAGATAGGTAAGTATTAGTTGAAATTTAACGTGCAAAGATGGCCAAAACCGGTACATCTACCCTACGTATCAATGCAGTCGAAAACACGCAGAGTTCACACATGCAAATTGCAGACTTGTTTGTGACGTGAAAAAATTCGGGAGAAATTCCCTATGAGGGGCCGTTACGTGCGAGCATTCCCGAACACTCGGGAGACGGAATCAATTTCCCCATTCGGGGAGATAGTGGATGGCAAAGGCTGTGTGCGGAATAAAAAATGATGTGTGACTGATTTTGTGTCTTTTGGTTGCAGGATTTGGGACTTAAACTGGTTTTAGTTATCAAAGCGTTAGGGATTTTGTAGTTTAATTTATTAATTCTGTAACTCAAAGCTCTAGGGTTCAATTTTACTTAACATGTGGATGAATATTATAATATCAAAGGTTTGTCAAAATCTAAGTCTTTCTTCTAATCCCAATATCATTGGAAGTAACTAAAATTGGTTTGACTTTTAAGTCTTAGATTTCCTAAAGACTAATAACTTTGGTTTTCTATTAAGCAGATTGTTTCATACTGAGCAATATAATACCAAAACTATAGTATGACATTTTTCAATGTACTTATTACTACTTATCTCTCAGTTTTAGTATTGCTTTCTCCGTTTCAAGTACATTCAAACCAGAGGGGTGCAGGTTTTCTCACGCTATTTTTCCGTCACTATTCGGCAGAGATATCTTTGGAAACTTACCTTACTTACGCTAGCATCTCGTGTGGGTGAAAACGACGAGTGAATTCAAATATTGAAAGCGCTTTGTGGAATAAATCCTAGGCGTAAGGTAACTGTAATTTACTAAACAGCTACTTAACCAATAATTCAACATTTCAGTGTTATTATTGGGAACGTGCGAAGTGGGTGGAAGGGGTAAAGAAAACGATCGCTGCGCTCGTCGCGGCACAAATGTGTAACATTATGGGCAAGGGAAGCAAACAAACTTGTCTTGTCATTGTCAATGTTGTTTTGATTTTAATGTGATTGTGCTAATTTATTCAATTGTATTGATGATATTGTACATTTATGTTGTGTTTTAGTTAATTTACAGCCTCCGATCTTTTCCAAGAGTAATACTGTTGTAAAAGGTAAATAAAATTCAACTTTTGAAAAACATAACTGTTTTTTATTTTATAAAGTTCTGCACTTATATTATTATCATTATAATATTAAATTAACACTTTCTTATCAGTATCATTACTGCAACACATCCAAACATAAGAAGTTAGCATAAATTGGAAATATTTGACGTAATATAGATTGTGGGTCACAACAGTCAGTCTTAGATACTGATCCAAACATATCTTGAAAATAGCTCCCTTTGGAATATTTACAAGCTACAAATTGACGAATAATGGGTTCTCCCCATTGTTGTTCGATGCTCGTTTTTAAATTACTAACTCTGTTGTTAATGTAACATATTAAAGCAGCAACATGTTTGCACTTGCCGCTCTGGTTATAAACACAGCTGCATTTTACTCCTGTGACAACCCTAGCATGATCGATCTGTAATAAATGCAATGAATAATTATTAATTTTATAACTTTCTCTAAATCTTTAGTCATATTTTTAGGTTAGGAGATTACTTACGTTTAAACTTGTTTTATAAGGGTGTCGAGGTCACCGATGTTTGACGAATGATGGTGGCTCAATAAATAACTATTGCCATTAGTTCTCAGCTCTTTTACATTCCTCACATGCTCTGCTAGCACCAATTTTTTTTCCTTTTAGCTGAGTTTAGGATTGCAAACTTATTGTGTGTTTTACACACTCAAAACCAGTTTTTATAATGACGTCCATTTCTCCATAAACAGTTTTTATCAAATTCCATTCAACGTACCATTTATTGTCTTTTAAAGTATATTTTATTTACTCTAATCAATAAAAATAAGAAAGCTGTTGTTATTTATTTTTTGACATATGCCCCTTAAAGTTTCGTTGGCAGATGGCGCTAATGTCGTGCACGTTCCCAATAAGCTAGATGATTATTTAATCATCATCATTTCAGCCATAGGACGTCTACTGCTGAACATACCCCTCCCCTAATGATTTCCATAATGACCGGTTGGTAGCGGTCTCCAGCGCCTTTCTGCTACCTTTATGAGGTCGTTGTCCACTTTATGGGGAATTTACCCATTCAAAATTACTGCAACCACAACCATCGAGATTAATGCAGATAAAATTATTCCGACCACGAGCAGAAAAGGCCACAAAAGAACTCTTACCAACTAAAGAGCGGTTTAACTTTCAACTATTATCACTTGTCACTGAATCCAGAACAGTTAAATGGGTCAAACGACTCAGCTCCTGTGTTTCGGAATAAGGCCGTACAATTTTGTAAGGCCGAGTTTGTGGGGGCTGGAAAAAAGCGGTCATGTTATACTTTTACAGTTTTAGTAACTATTAAATCAACTTCTTTATTAATCATATTTTTACCTGAGTGGTTCGGAGTTCTACTGGTACTTAGAACTGGTAGAATTTATTTCTTTTTAAACACAATTAATCACTCTTGACAAGTAAAATATTATTATGCTTGTGTTTTGAGGAACCCCTCAAAATTAATTAGCCCAACGGCGGGATTCGAACCCCCATTCCTCGGATCACGGGTTGGCCAGTCCGACACCTTCACCGTTCGGCTATTTTCGCTATTTAGCATACAAATATCTATTAGTCTATACTTAGAACTTATTCGTATCATCATCGTCACTGCAGTCTGGGGAATTCACTAATTGATGTAAGCCTCCAGGTCCTGATTTTTCATCTAGTCGCTTTTAGGTCTTCTTCATCTTCTTGAGGTCTTTTGATTTGGAATTTGACAGTAAAAAGACCTCTATACATATTACATTATTTATAAAAACGAAAGGCCACTGATTGACTGACTCAATGCTAGTCTCAAATTTTGCACGGGGAACCCTAGAATCCCCGGGGACCTCTTTAGAAATTAGGTGGTCACTAAGAACAGATTTTACGAAACTCTATCCCCAAGGGGCTAAAATGGGATCCACGCGATCCGCTCCCGCTCCTTTCGTCACTGTGAACAATACCTAAAGCTATATATACGTCCTGACTCCACTCGGAGCTTTTAAACAACTCACCTCTGTTTGCTCCAACTTGCTCCAGAATTCCAAATCATGAATAATCGTTGGAATTTTAACGTGGGAAACTTACCTTATTGGAAATTTGAATTTCAGATTGGCAACTATTGTGAAGTTGGTCTGTTAGTTGGTTTAAAACTAAATTGTTATTTTCTTTACTATTCAGAATGGCAACACCTGGATGGAATCGGGTATTTTGGTATTGCCATAATATTGTTGTTGAGAAAACTATTGGGATTTGAATGTTTCAAATGTTATTTCGACTGTCTGGTAACTTTCTGCAATGCTAAAATAAGCTTTAGTATACTCAATACTCAGTAACTGATTGCATCCATAAGTTACAAGAGGTAAGGTAATATTATTATTATGCTAGATACAATTTGGACTCTAGGATACTCACTATTATGGAGAAATCTGAGAGCTGCGAAATTTATATTACTTTGCGTAGGTTTATCTAAATATATTATAGGTATAATTCAAAGATGACTAACTGACTGACATAGTGATCTATCAACGCACAGCCCAAACCACTGGATGTATCGGGCTGAAATTTGGCATGCAGGTAGACGTTATGACGTAGGCATCCACTAAGAAAGGATTTTACGAAACTCCACCCCTAAGGGGGTAAAACGGGATCCACGCGTACGAAGTCGCGAGCGGCCGATAGTGCCACATAAAACTAAAACCATACTTCATCAAAATTCACTTGAAAGAAAGAAAGAAAAAATATTTATTTGGTACTAAATGATACACATTGACATTACAAAGTAAAAATAATAAAATTGTTGTACCAAATTGGTCTCTGCTCAGTATGAGGCCATAATAACGTACTTGGCAAACATATTGAAATCATAATGTTATTTTAGTATATAACTTACTGATAATAACTGAAAAATTCCTAAATAAACTAAAGCAAAATGCGCAGACAAGGGATTTTTTTCCCCAACATATTCTTTGTTTTTCCTCTGGCTCTATTTTAGCTGTAAATATGCCTTATTTGAACCCCTAAATAAGCTGCAAGCTGATTAATGCCCCATTCCAATTTGGGTGCTATCCACAACCTGTGCCAGGCCAGGACTTAGGCCGTGGTGTGTGGAAAAGCGGGTATTACGAGTATTCCTGTTCAAATGTATACATTTTGGGAAAATATGCCTGATCATAGGTAGTAGGTAGTTATCAATTTTGAGGAAATGTAGGTTTAATTAACTATACCAGCTGCATTTGCATTTTGCCGAGCCTGAAACATGACAATTACTTGATTTGTTTTTCTATTTTTTTAAAGAATTTGCCAGCCAATTGTTATTATCACAAAGAGGTAAAAATCTTCAATAAGGATTTTCTTCCGCCACTTCTCAGCAGCAGCCGACAAGTTGTATCGAAGTGGTGGTAGAGTAAGTAAGAAAGTATTTAGGACGAGTATTAGGCTGAGTTGCACCACCTAACTTTGACTGTAATTTTAACAATAACCGGTGTTTTTTGTATAGAGTTTTACAAATTTTGACGTTTGTAAAATTTAAAGTAAGATGGTGCTACCCAGCCTTAGTGCCCTGAAATTAACTAAGTACTCTAGGGTAAGGATAAACTTGTTGCATTGAAGCATTTAGATTTTTTTTAACTACGGGCTTTTATTAATCTTCTGATCAACTGCAAAGATTCTTCTTCTTCAAAAATAATAATCAACCATCTTCCTCAAAAGTCTGTCAAACTCCATACAAAAACACCGGTTAAAGTAATATAAGATTTTAAACTTTTGCGTTCCATTTCAACTAAAATAGTAAGACACGGACAACGCCGCGAGCCGCCAGTCTGCTTGTGACCACGGCTGCAGCATCGCAGCCGAAACGTCAAGCCGTGAGTACATAACGTAACTCATTAATAAACGTCGCGTTAAGACCCATGTCTTACTATTTTAGCCGGTTAGAGTTATACTTACGGTTAAAGTTAAGGTGATGTAACTCACCTTAGTACAAAGTCGCTTCTGCTCCCTCTTCCACCCGCTTTCTCAACTCACCCGTTGTGCAAGCAGATAGGAATTTAGGCCAAACGACTCGGTCAGGGTCCGTTATTTATCCGGCTCTGCCGAGGCTAGGTTACGGTGCAGTATTTCGCTGGAGTAAAAAAGTAAAGCGCATTTTATATTGTATAGTTCTAGCACTTAACTTAGTCAGTGTTTTTGTAATGTCAAACGTCAGTGAAACTTCACATTTCCTTCAGATTTTTTTTTATCCACATTGAGGAAGCTCTTGGCCTGTATCTCACCTGATGGCAAGTGATGATCAGGCCGAAAGTGGAAGCGAGCTTCACCCGGAATCCTCAACCACGGAGGAACTGGCTCTTACCTCTAACTACGGAAAACAACAATGCTGTTAACATTGTTGTTATGGCGACAGACTTAGGTAAGACGGTGGTAGCTAGCCAGGCGGACTTAGAACAAGCCCTACCACAAACCAAACCGAACAGAAAAATCTGCCCCCACTGGGAACGGAACCCGGGACCTCTGCGTCTGAAGCAGGTGGTCTTACCACTAGACCACAGAGGTGGTTATATGCTTTGTCACGTCATAAATGTCAATGTCATCCCTCCCGTGCTGCTCTCATACTTCAGGCACAGACTAACTTAAACTCTAAACCGAAAGCGCTGAAGGAATGAAGGCAAAAACCAGTCGGGAAAAATCGGTCGGGAAAAACCGGTTCGTTCCGAAGACGTGATACGTCACGATCACGATTCTCTGACGTATCCGAAGATAAAGTTTACGTAACCAAACGGTAGTAGTATCTTTGCTGTTTCGCTAACTGTACTATCTTACGCTAATATTTGATAGTTACATAGCTGTCAGATAGTAGTTGGACATTTTTCTACTATTACTTCATTCTAAGGCTGGATTGCACCATCATACTTTAGCTTTGACAAACGTCAAAAATCTGTCAAACTCCGTACAAAAAACACCGGTTATCGTTATAGTTACGGTCAAAGTTAGGTGGGGCAACTCAGCCTTAGAAAATTCAAGGTACATACAATGACGTATACCTACGTAGGTAAGCAGTACCTACGACCTGAAATGAATCTTGCAGTAAGTAAAGTTTAATAAACACAAGCTAACTATGCTGCCTACGTCACATCGCTAGCCTATTTTTATTTCTAGTTCAAGACGCGTAAAATAGGAACTAACAAACACCTAATATTACACTTTCAGTTCATTCGTAGACGTTATTTGCCTATTTGACAAACAGGTGGTGGTGGTGACGAAATATTTAATAAATAATAACAATACACACTCCTAGCTGGATTACTAAAAACAATAAGAAGGATAATTAGTAAAAATCTCTAACCATAAATTAAATAAACTAGAATTTTTCCATGTTTTATCGTCTTAATAGCATAGACACTTCATGATGATATTATTATTGGTTTTTGGGCCTTTATTTGCGCCAACTCGACCAGGTTTGATCTATTGTGGCAGCCCTTGTGATGATACGGCACCCACACAGCGATATAATATTATCCCGTTTTTACGTACACATGCGAACACATTCACGGGTCCATTCCCAACATCACAAACTCAGTAACTGGGAAACTTCATAAAAATAATAACAACTGCTCACATCGGGGTCGGACCTCCAAACTTTCTGCTTTTTACTGTTTTTGTTTCGGACCGCAGGATCCTGCAAGTTTTATAATTATGTTAGACCTATTTTTGCTGGGTTTGGGTTCTGATCCCAAAAATTAATGTAGTGTAAAAATGGGCTCCGTCCACGGACATAGCGTCCTGTGTCCGCGTAAGGTGGGTTTGATAGTGCGGCATATAGCGGGGTAGAATCTACGTTATTTAAAAATGTGGATAATGAACATAAAAATTAGTGCATACCTAACCAAGCTAACCTCGTCATCATTCATCATTCCACAAAGTAATGTTAATGTTCCTCTTCTTTTTTTTATAGATTTTAACTTTCATAATTTCAGCCATAGGACGTCCACTGCTGAACACAAGCCTCCTCCAATGATTTCCACAATGGCCGGTTGGTGGCGGCATGCATCCAGCGCCTTCCTGCTACCTTTATGAGATCGTCGTTCCACCTTGTGCCTCCACTTCAAAACCTAGCTAAATTACTTGATTTTTACTTTATTTTATTACTATTTTCTGTTTTGATTGTATGAATTGTATGTATTTGGCGTGTTTATTGTTTGAAAGCGGTACTTTATTAAATTAACAGTTACGTTTAGCACACAATGTGTTTAACTATTAAAATTAAATTAGTTACGAAAAAAATTAAATAAGTAAACCTTGAAATATTAATTATATTAATTGAAATAAAATAAACCTTGGGAAAAAGCTTATAAACGTTCTATACTTCACATCACGCGCCGCGCTAAGCTCCGCGACTCTGTAAACGATTCCTAAACCAAACTATAGCATACATTTACTCACATTCCAGACCTTATGTCTTACCGATAAGATCGAAATTGTAACGCAGATTCCTTTAAAAGCTAATTTAATTTTGGGCCACGCCGCTTATATTTAACTGACCATGAGATTTTTCTGGACCCTTTTTATAAGGATTTAGTAAATGGATTTACAGTTTTTCAAACGTGACCGTAATATTAAACGTTATCTCATTACCTTTAGGTTTAATTTTCAATAAATACTTTTGGGGTTGAAAAGGGTATGTGAAAAACTTATTTAAATTCCAACCTTTGTGGTTGAGTGGTCATAGTGGACACTCAATTCTCTCAGAGGTCATTCGATCTTAACAATTGAAATAACTTTTAACTTAGGTACTTTTGTAAAAATACTCTATTGTATTTACCAGTTTTGTAAAGATATAGGTAACTGGTTAGAATCGGTATCAGAGGTCATGCTATTGGTCTCATTCAACCATATCACAAGCCATTGGTAGTTTTGAAGTCCGACTGTAAGTTTGTGAACTTGTTTCTTAACCTTCATAATATAGTTTTGTAAAATTACCTTATTTATGATGTAATAAAATTAATGGTATGTATTTCTATACTTACTAAACTAAGGCTGCGTTGCACCATCTTACTTAGACTTTGACAAACGTCAAAAATCTGTCAAACTCCATATAAAATTCATCGGTTATCGTTATAGTAACGGTTAAAATTAGGTGGTGCAACTCAGCCTTAATGTCTTAACACGTCCTTGAGTTGAGTTTACCCTTGACCTCATTTTGTACACACATAACCATGGTTACATTTCAGGACAAATGCTAAAAATAGTTTGAAGGTGTTAGTCGATTTGGTAGATAAAAACAATCATTATCTGTACCATAAAATTAAATAACCAAATGCATACTTATAAAACTAAAAACTCTTTAAAGCAAAATAAATGAATAGCAAAAGAAGACTGATATTTTTAACCAACTTCAACAAAAAGAGGAGGTTCTCAATTCGGTTGGTATAATTTTTTTTTTGTTAATGAATATCAATAGAAGACCGAGGTTTTATTAATAAATTGTGCAGTACAGAACACAGACTATATATTTTTGTTGCAAGATAGGACATGTACTACAAATAGGACGCGAAGAAATGCTAAAATATTAGCGCACTACCGCTCGCACAGATAGAGAACGTGTTAAGTTCACATACTGATTATCACAACAAAATCCCACAAGCTAACCTAACTAAGGGGTGATATACGACTCGCCCCCACCCAGTTATCATGTTGCAGATAAATTATATCCGCTGGATATGATATACGAGGGCCCGGGCAATCTGCAATGTGATCTTTGCTCTCAGGTATGCCACTAGCGCTTTCAAATGTGATTTATTTGACAAACTCCGGTCTCTGGAGATAAGTTTTCAATGTTCTTGACAATAATTTGGCTGGGTCGCACCATCTTACTTTCTTACTTTAAGGTAGCCTTTCGAAGCGAGCGTCTATAGCGACAGTGGCGCCGCGACAGAGCGATAAATAGATGTTCTATCAGGCCTGTTCATCTCCGCGAGTTTACATCGAAAAGAAAACACGCACGATGGCCCACCTACAGGATACTATTCGACAAGGCCTCACATACGAACGAACATTGACTCACGCACGCGTATTCTCTCTTGTGTATGATGGAAGAAAATAAAGAAAATGGTGTACTAAATACTGTGCAGTATTTAACTGCCTAAATAATAATAAAAACACAGAATGTACTTTTTTAAGTTGCCTCAAGACACTGAGAGGTAAATAAGTAGGTTAATATTATTCATGATAATTCATGCTAAGTCATGTATTTCCTCCGCCATTTTCCGCAGTTTGGCACCTCACGTCACATCATTTTACCGAAGTCAGCTCTATAGCTTCGGCGCAGTGCCGAACACTGACGTTTGTCAACAAAATGGTGCTTGACTCTTGAGACAGGCTAAATTACACCATATTGTTAATGACATTGAGCATACATTTTTTTAAATATCTTCGCGAAGTAAAACTTCTGTACGTAGTACTTATTATTATTCTGTGGTTCTAGTGAACGTCATTTCGACACTGTCGCGGCGTTTGTGACGCGGCGTTAGTGGCACTTAAGGTAGCCTTTCGAACTAAGCGTCACAGACGCAGCGTCTTTAGCTTTGGTCTTAAAGGTAGCCTTTGGAAGCGAGTTAGTGACGCGGCGTTGGTGGCACTAAAGACCAAAGCTAAAGACGCTGCGTCTGTGACGCTTAGTTTGAAAGGCCTTTAACAAACTTCAAAGTCCATAATAATATAAAAACAACGGTTGTCGATATAGTTAAGGTTAAAGTTAGATGGCACAACTCAGCCCTAGTGGCTTATAGTGTTTAACTACCTACCTACACCTTTTCAAGATTTTCTGGAAGTCCTAGAGAGCCTTGTTCCAACAGTGGATGTCACTTGGCTGAAACGAAAGAACGAATGAAAAATCTATCATTAACAAAACCTTGAAACACTTTTTTTTTTTCAATTCTTTATCAGTATACTTATACAATCAAATTTTCTACAGTTTTATCCTCAGGTTATTAGGTATAAGTAATAGGAAGATTCAGGTTAATAGGTAGAACTAATAGGAATGTTCATAAATGCCCCCATAGCTCAGTAGTGAGAGAACTCAACCGAAAAGCGAAAGGTTCAAGTCCTACCAGAGACCTTTCGCGTTTCATTACGATTATTAAATATATTTATATATTTATATGCTTGTATTATGACAAGCGAGAGAGCTGATCTCCCCTGCCCTTTTGTCCCTATGTCTGAGAGTCCTCCACCTGGACATGAGCTCCCCTGGCTTACCTGGAAGTCTTTAAATAGACTTCGGACGCAGGTTGGCCGTAGTAAGGACAATCTGGCCAGGTGGGGATTCTTGGATGGCTTGAGCATGGAGTGCTGGTGCGGTTTTTTTCCCCAGTCGATGAAGCACCTGATGTCATGCCCTGAGTGCCCAAGCAACTGCACTCAGGAGGATTTGATGAGTGCTACTGACAACGCCACTCTTGTGGCGGAGTTTTGGGCTGACACTGTGTAGGTTTGTTGTCGATACGAAAAGAAGAAGATTATGACAATGACTGCAGCAACAGAGCCGATAGGTCACGCTGTAAGTAAGTACTTACTCATGTACTTCATAAAAAACTAGCTTTCCGCGGCTTCGCCCGCGTGGACTTCATTATATAGCCTATAGTGGACCAACCTATTTTTTCCAAAACAAAATTTAGCCTATGTTACTTGTGGATAATGTAGCTTTCGAATGGTGAAAGAATTTTCAAAAACGGTTCAGTAGTTTTTGAGCCTATTCATTACATTAATTTCAAAGATTGTAAGAGACTCAGATTCAAACAGGAAAAATATTGGTATTAAAATTTATGACGCACATCGAAGAAATATCCTATAAAAACAAATGAAACAATACTGAATAAAGCATCCCTATTACACAATTTAATTCATTGTTACAAAATAAAGGCAACTGTTTACAATTTATTCTCTTTTATTAGCGAAGAATTAAAAACAAGACGCTTAAACGCACGACCTACTTACAAAATTCGTTAGGGCAGCCCCAACCCGTTTCAACAACAAAGGATTAAAAGTTCTAACAGTTTACCGATCGGGTATTTGGATAACACTCACGAGATTATCGCCTAAAACCAAGACTGGGCTGTGACATAAATTTTGTTCAGACTAAGGCCCAGAACACACGGTGAAACGCAATTGCAACGAAACTGCAACTTCTAGTTGCTTTTGAGTTGCATCTAAGTTTCTGCCATAGATTCCGTTGAGAGGCCACACATGACCCGACCAGTTTGAAACCGGTTTGAAATGGTCGCGTCGCTTGTCTATGGCAGAAACTTAGATGCAACTCAAAAGTAACTAGAAGTTGCAGTTTCGTTGCAATTGCGTTTCACCGTGTGTTCTGGGCCTAAGTTTATTTTACAATGGCAGAGGCGGATTGAAAAATCTGTGGCTCTTATTAGATTGCTCTTCAATATAATGCTGTGCTTTGCTTTCATTATAATGGCCTATTTATTTTTTTTTGTTTTCACTTGTCTAATTAATCACTCTGTCTACATATTTGTTCATTAGCAAAAATATACAAAAAAAATGCTAGCAGAACAAAAGTTTACCAATATCAATTTTAGCAGGTTTTGGGTTAGAGAAAGACACTGGATGCAGCCTACCAACCGGTCAATCTGGAAGTCTGGAGTTCAGCAATGGACGTTCTGAGGCTTAAATGTTGATGATGATGATTTATTGCGTCATTTTGACACTGCATGTTTGCCTTCAAAAATTTTTTACATTTTGTTTATTCGGTCATAACAAAGCAGCAACCCTAGTTAAGACAGCCCATGCGGAATATTCCCTTCTTTGATCCACGAGTAATTAATTATGTGAACAATTTCGCTAGACTTGTTAAATACTAATAAAGTCTGTTTACATAAGCTGGTGATTGTATCCTGTAATATTTAGATAGCTGCCGTATGGCCTTGTTGCGTCCTGGATTGGATTTTTACTGCGGCAGTGGAATTTCATGTGCCATTACCATACATAATTCATTTTCGGAAAACTACGACAGAATTAGTTATTAAGCCTGAAATAACGAAACTGGCAACACACACAATGTTTATCATGGGTTACCACTGATATTTGAACTCATGAACCTCCGATTCGATAGATTTCCACTCTCTTGGCACTGAATTACGAAGGATTTTCCTTGAAAATATTTTCTTTGGTTCACAAAATCTATGTAGCTAACATTTTCACTGCAAAGTCACTTTTACTTATGAAAAAACTTTCTGAGCATAAAACTGTTGAACTAAACCGCTTTGAAAGAACAAAATCCCAAAACATCTCACTCCGAACATGACTTGCACATGCTTTCCAGCGAAACCATTTAGTTATTCAAAATGTTTATAAAAGCATCACATATTCCGACACCCACATTAGCGATGAAGACGTCTTGCTAGTGATGTGCCTGTGTGATCAGATTTATCCGAAATTTTAAATGAAAATCCAAAAAATATGAAAGCGTAGGTTTTATTTTGGTTTGGACGTAGTGCGAAATCGCTCTATTTAGGTAAAATATTTTTTTGAGTAACTATGTAAGGTACATAATATTATTTTCAGGGCACTTATACACGCCCCAAATATAGCTTGCCCTACTGGGTCAACATTATTGATTGGTGCTGAGAAGTGGCGGAAGAAAGTTAGATAATGGAGCTACTAACAATTATTTGTGACCTTTAAAACAATACAATTTAGTTATTATAATTTCAAACAGTTTATTAATTGTGTAACCAAAGAACATAAAGTTCTTTGGTTACATGACATTTACGATCGATTTCAAGTTAGAGCTTTTATCATAAAGTACATACATTCGGCTACAAAACAATACAACCTCATACTGCTAAGTACATCTGAATTATTAAGCAGATTATTTATAGTCGTCTAGACCGCACTATACTACGTTGCATCGAAGATCGAGTAAATATATTACTGAAACAGATTATTTACATAATGTAAATCAATCTTAGACGCGATAGAGATTCGTCACTTTATAATTCAGCAGTAAGTACGAATTTGGACCTAGTATTAAGTAGGTATAGACTAGTATTATGTAGGTGTGTACCAGGTATAGACATAAGATTTCTCATCTTCTTGTATCAAAGTGTTTTAACCTAGGTACCTGATTACTAGTACCTTTAAAAGGCACCAATTAAACTGCCACCTACTTACGAAACAATTTTTTGACTCTCTTTTGGCCTAGTGACTCGAGTAACGGAGACTTATAGAAAATTTAATATCCGTTGTTTGGTATCCCTAGCATACGCTCTGCTTAGTTTGGGGCTTAAATAACCAAGGTATATTCTTCTAAAGAAATGTTTATTAAAGTATCCGAAATCACGATACATGCCTACGCCTACCCTACCCCCACTGTATACAAGGGCACTTTAAATGGTGGTGATCAATCATATAGCACAGACTTCGTTTGAAGCGACCATTTTGGAGACTTTAGGGGTTCCGAAAGGACTCACGACTAAGGGTTTCCTTTGAAAAATTTAGTACCGTTTGCGAAGGACGTGATAGCCATTTTTGGAATAAACTAAGATGTATTGTAGGGATTTTATTTATATTTTAGATAAGAAAACTAATATAGTTTTACGCGCCCGCGTTTTTTTTTTTACTTTTTATTGGCAGTCTGCATGCGTTCCTTAAAATATCTAAATTTTGTTTGGCAAGAAGAAGAGTCTTCAACTCAATTTACTAAATAATTTGTTAAAAAGCCATGTAAAAATTTACTTTAAGAAAATAATTAGGTTTTCAGAACGAGAATTGAGTTTATTAAATAGGTCGTGGAATGGATTATTAATTTTGTTAATTACTGGTTGATGTTCGTTAAGTCTTAGGCTGGGTTTCACCATCTTACTTTACCTTTAACAAGCGTCAAAAATCTGTCAAACTCCATACAAAAAACGCCGGTTATCGTTATAGTTACGGTCAAAGTCAGGTGGTGCAACTCAGCCTTATTATTGCTTAATGATGTCAAGTAAGTACCAAATTATGAGACATGCTTTAATTATTTCAAGCTACAAGAACGTGGGAACAAAAATTGAAGTACGAGTAGGTATTGTTATAGATCGTTCCATCTACGAAGACGCGCCCCACCAATTTTTGGTCTCGGTCGCGCGGGGTGCGGGGAGTTTGATCCGAGCAATCTGAGCGTCATTTTTGTAGTGTGCGTGTGCACTCATGGATGATTTAGCGTGTACCGACAACACTCAAAGATTAGCGGAAGAATGGTGGGGCGCGTCTTCGTTGATGAAACGATCTTTAATACCTACACCTATCGCTTTACACAATGGCTACCTATTCCACAATATCTTTGGGTCGTTCAAAGGTGCTTGTCACTGCAAACCATCAGATCGTCAGTTGGTAAACGTCGGATTTGTAACCGATTTCAAAAAAGGAAAAGACTCTCCATCCGACTAAATATTTTGGTATTATAGATAGGTAGGTACTTTTATAGTGTACTTGCGGCCGCCCGCGGCTTTGTACGCGTGGAACCCATTTTACCTCCTTAGGAGTTGAATTTTGCAAAATCCCGTCTTAGTGAGCACCTACGTTCTAAAAGGAACCTCCATGAAAAAATTGAGACTCCTAGCACTTGTGGTTTCTGTGCTTTCGTGATGAGTGAGTGAGTCAGTAACCTTTCGCTTTTATATGTATAGAAGATTTATAAATTATTTAAACTGAACCGCCTTTCAGTTTAAATGAATTCTGTTATTAGGATTTCGGCCTTGAACGCTCGGTATAGCAAACTCATTACTATGCAAAAGCATTCATCATTGCGTACTTTCCGGCCGCCCATCAAATATGGAAAATTCTGGAATTTGGAAAATACTGGAATTCAAAAGCTTTGACCGAGCTCCCTGGGGATATAATATTCCAAATATTATTCTACGGTATTACGTTTCACGTTTGACGTTTAGGAAAAATGGTACGAATATGGTTCCTAGCTTACTCGTATATTTCAGCTGTTTGGAATTAGAAAATAGGTCAATTCGTCGGTAGATACGTGACCATTTCATTACTTTTAAAAAGGCATTTTTGTATCATACATAGGGGAGACCGAGGAGAGATGTAACAAAGGAGAGTTGTGACATTGTCGCGCGTATTACGCTAGAAGTTAATTAGTTCCAAAAAATCGACAATGTCACAACTCTGCTCTCTTTTGTTACAACTCACCTCGGTCTCCCCTATTTGTGATTTTATTTCCAGTCGGCCAAACTATAATTGTTTTTGCTTCATACCAGCAAATTAATCTAAAAATCATTGGGGGAGGCCTATGGTCATCGACGTCCTGTGGCTAAAATGAAATGATGATTTGAGATTAAATATGCTCACAAAAGCATTTGTCACGCCAGTGTAACAGCATCCAGATGGGTCTGCGGTCTGCGGTCAGGTCAAATGAACGCAGCCCGCACCTGTCAGTTTGCGTTCTTTGCTCAAGCTCTCACTGTAAGATCAAAATTAATACAAAATGTTTAGAGAACGACAATGTTATCGGTGCGTGCTTATTTATTTTCTTAAAGTCGACGACGACGAACGACGAAGATTTTCGTTAAAAAAGTAATGTAATTTATTGCACGTATTTGGTGCCAAATAATCATTTTTTCCTTTTTTCTTTATAAGTAATATCTGATTTTTTTCTTTCCAGGTAAAATTATGAAGAAAACGTGAACACTTCATCAATGGTATTCTTCTTGGAATTCCTTTTAAGGTAAATGATATTAAATTATAGCAATAATAATGCCAGGGGTCACTTAAAAATTAGAGATTGATGGTGAAAACGGGAATTATTCTTTTAACTGTTGACAGCTTCTTTTATTTTAAGTGACAGCAATTTATTTCCCATCATAAGATGAGTATGGGACGTCCACCCACAATGTGGACCGACGACATCATAAAGGTAGCAGGAAAGCGCTGGACGCAGACCGCTACCAACCGGGTAACATGGAAAGCATTGGGGGAGGCCTATGTTCAGCATTGTCCTATGGTTGAGATGATGATTATGGTGATGATGATGATGGTGATGATGATGATGATGATTATAAGATGAGTATTTCTCATGATAGCCAATTAAAAGCAAACCCAGTTCGTCGTCGTGGATTATGTCTTTCCTGGAATTTTGCCAACATATCCCTTAAATTCAGGCTGTATTTGTATACAATTAATTAAAATTGAAGGACATGAGATTTAATCCTACTACATAGCTATCCCGGTGAATTTTGTACCGCCTATGTTCATCAGAATTAATATGGGATTCTGGTGAAATAATTTTTCTTTGACCAGTAGTTTCTTAGCCTATTTTAATAGAAACAAATAAAAAATCGAATCTTTTCTCTTTTAGTGCGGATGAGATACGATATTTTTTACTCGAATTAAACGTAACTAAACCGGAACGGAAACCACAACTTGCAAACCCTTTTAAAACATTCACTGAACCTTTCTACCAGAAAATAGTTAAGTGCTTTTTAAATGCGATTCAATACTTTATTCGTAGCAGCTGTTAACTTTTTTTTGTGTGGGGCTAATTTTGAATTATTAGTAGTAAGGACGCGTGTCCCTTTGTGTCGATCCTCGGGCGACATACTGTTCACTACTGGCTAGTGTGAACAAGTCATATGTCGAGGGACAAAGTTGCAGAGACAAACTACGTGAATGTCGGATGACTTATCTCCGCGACATGTCCCCTAGTGAAAACGTGGCTTAATTATTAAAAAGTAATTAAGCAAGCAAAGATCTCTGACAAGAGGATCTCGTTAAAACTCTACTCGTACAAAAACGTTCGCGTACTCGATCCCCTTAATCTCCCTTGAAATGGAGCCGTTGAAATCCAATAAATTTAAAGAGATCTAAAAAAATCCTCGGAAGATACGCAAATGAGGCCCCACAGTTCCCAGTAAGTGGGTGCAGATAAAATATTAAAGGAAACGAGACTAATCGCCACTTTGTGGTTATCGATTCCATTTCATTTTAGAGCTGGGCTAGTTATAGAAGTTTGGTAGTTAGTAATATTTTAATATCAGGTTCTAAAAAGAAGTAAGTAGATTACAATGTTTTAATGGGTAAAATTCGATCAATTAAGTACAGGTCAAACTCATTTACGATACTTCTTCTTTTTGTGTCGACAACAAACCTACACAGTATCAGCCCAAAATTTACGATACTGTTACTATGAAATAAGTAGGTATTTTAAGACTTGATATATCCCTGTCTCTTTATTTCTCTCTCTCGCTTCCTGTCCTACAACCAAATTTCCTGTGAATTACGTATAAATTGTTTTTATTTGTATTCTGCTACAATTACGGCGCTACAATCCATCGGTCATTATCTGAACTACAAAATGTGTCTGAACTCACTAATTAAAAATTAATAAAAGTTATGACATCTGACTCAAAGTCAATAAGTACAATGACCTGCGAATTACATCGCAAATTGCTCTCGAATGCCTTTGAAAATTCATTAAGATGTAAACATTTTGCTGGTCTACGAACCTGGCTATTGTCCTTCTAATGTAGGCAGAATAACCTCAATAATAGGCTAGTTTCCTAAAAAAAATTTTTTAGTCCGTCAATTTTAGTATAATAAAATATTGGACACGTATATTTTTAATTATCAATCAAACAAATAATTACAAAGTTATAGTGCGTTGAAGTTCCGCGCGACGTCACAAAGTGCTGCACTTTTACGCACTCACTGACGTCACGGGCCTTTTTTTAGAACTTTGGCACGCTTTATCTCTTTACATTTTCATTAGTTTTAAAAAGTGAAAAATACGTGTCGAGTAGTTTTTTGATAAGCTAACGGACTAATTAAAACTCTTGCTTTTTTACCCAGGAAACATCCCTATTATAGACGACTCACCGCCATTATGACAAGGTTCAGAGAGTTTAAACATACTATTTTCTTCGCTGAATTTTGGAAACTACAATACAAGCATCAATGACTTCTTTTGTCCTGAAATAAAAGCGACATCTACGTCGAGGGCGTAGGGTAGACGGGGTACGGTTGTAACAGGGTACGGTTGTAACAGGGTACAGTTGTAACAAATGTTACTGGACAATGTTCGGTAGGTGAGGGGTACAAGGGGAAGACATGCGGGCGACAAGTCCATACAGTTTTACTTGTCTTGTCACCCTTCCCTTTGTACCGCTCAACTACCGAGCTACAGTCGAGTCGTTACATCCGTACCCTGTTATAATCGTACCCAGTCTCCCTTACGTCAGTCCAAGGGCGACTGCTTACAAAAATCGTAAAAATCTCCCGCTATCCGAGTGTTCTTTTAGCGTCAGATAAAAATAAACAAACTTAACATTATTGCTACTTAACCTATCCAAAATTACATTTAACACGTTCAAAGCTGACGTTACACATGGAGCTAACATAATATATTTTTACTCGCTCACGAAACTTAATACAATTTGTCCGGACGTCGAATTCTTTATAAGTTTAGACCTTTCCTGCAAGTTTGTTCGGATGGACAGTTTTTCTTTTGATCTCGCGTTTATAAGGGCCAACCCTTGGATCCTTTATCAAGTTTTTCCCTACTATTTTTATTTAACCTCATCTCGTCCATTAGGAATGCCGTTTTGAAGGTTTTCGCTGGCTTCTGAATGGTTAAGGTGTTGAATACATTATTTATAACTTTCCACGACTTGTGGTTATAAAATATACGCATAAAACTAGATTGAAATATCCTACTTCGTACTAATATTATAAATGCGAAAGTTTCCATGATGTGTTTGTCACTCTTTCACACAAAAACTGCTGAACGGATTTTGATGAAACTTTACAATATTATCACACTACTCGTATTATTTATAAAGGCGAGAGTTTGTGAGTGAGTATGTTTGTTACTTCTTGACGCAAAAGCTACTGAACGGATTTTGATGAAACTTTACAATATAATTTTTTATACATCAGAATAACATAAGCTATAATCTGTAATGATCTATGACATATTTAACTTCACGGGGGCGAAGCCGTGGGCAAAAGCTTCACAGTAAAAAGTAAGTAGAATTTTGTAAATAAGTATACTAAACTTCATAGATAACAATGTATAATATCACCTAACTTTGCAAAGCATGAGACTAATCCATTATGTGCTTTATGCCCTAACATTAACAGAGTCTAGATCGGTCCAGCATTTTCTGTTGTACGAACATTAGTATAATTCAACTACCGCATTAAACAGACTTGCAAGCGAGCCAGATATTTCAGTGGTATATTATTGAAATTCTAGCAATAATATTATGGAATCCGCAGTGGTATGTGAATCGGGATTACTTCTTTAGTTTATTTGAGTCCGATGCAGCCACTGGTTATATTGCAAGCCTGCTGCCAAAAAGTAAAATCATGTATGAAGGAAATGGCTTATTTTTAAAACTCTTGCGCCAAAGTTTCAGGAGCAAAATTAGGGGTATGGACTTTGTTCTGAATTCTAGCTATTTGATGTTGTTAGTTTTTTATAGCTTTAGACTTGTTACTTTGCCAAACTTGGCTGTTATAACCAGATTAATGTCTGGCTCTAAGTAATCTCGAACTAAAGACAGGTCAAACTTTTGATGAAATTCCTAAAGATGATAGGTACGCATTACGTGCTGAAATTAAGGTTTAAGCCAGGTTTTTTGTAACGTCAAACGTCAGCGAGACTTCAGAATTCCTACAGATTGATATTCTCTGTCACATTACAATTTGTCGGCCGTTTGGTGTAGTGGTTCAGAACGGACTACTGTGCCGAGAGGTGGGTTCGATTCCCGGCCGGGCAGAAATTGAAATGCTGAATTTTAATTTATGTGACGGGTCTGGGTGTTTTCTATGTATATGTATTTATTTACAAAAAAAAGTATAATAAGTATGTTTATATCCGTTATTATAGTACCCATAGTACAAGCTTTGCTTAGTGTGGGGGCGGCGCAGTGTAAAATGTCCAAGGTTAGTTATTATTATTTATTTTTTAACATTATGCCAATGTCACCCCTCCCATGCCGTTCCCATAACTCAAGCACTGGCTGAGTTCAGCGCTAGACCTATAAAACGTATTTGAAAATTATAAATAACTTGAAAAAATCGAACTGCCTAAGGCGGGAATTGAACCCACGACCTTCCGCTTGCCGGGCGACTGCTCTTCCAACTGAGCTACTTAGACACTGGATGAACCCGTCGAAATTTTCAAGTGTAATACGCTGTTACAGCCAGCGTTTGTTTCATCAATGTTAAGTATACCTACCCTACATCTAACAGAAATATTGTTGCAAATATTTAACTGTCAGTTAAGATGAAACAGCTCTTTTACATGGTTATTAATTTTTTTTTTTGCGTTAAGAGTCGCATCTCAAACTAATTTGAAAATTATAAATAACTTGAAAAAATCGAACTGCCTAAGGCGGGAATTGAACCCACGACCTTCCGCTTGCCGGGCGACTGCTCTTCCATAAAACGTAGATCTTAGCACAATAATCAGCTATCTAATATCTAATAACATGTCATTTGGCATATCCTTAAATTCCCTAAATATTGAAGTCCCAAAAACATACTCATTCGGCCAGTCAACCCGTTTCATACAGTTTATTTTCTATACCCCACAAAAATGTTACGGATAAACAATAATAGATAGACAGGGACGATAAAAACGGTATTCGAATGTTTCTCATTGCGTGCGGTGTCGTAATAAGTCAATAATAAATCGGTATCGTGTCCTTTTGTAGGCAGAGGGCTAGATTTTTTTTATTCGGTGTACATTTAGGCTGAGTTATCTTACTTTAACTTTAACAAATGTCAAAAATCTGTCAAACTCCATACAAAATACACTGGTTATTGTTATAGTTACGGTTGAAGTTAAATGGTACAACTCGGCCTTAAAATTAGTTTTTTAATCCGTAGGTAGTTAATTTAACCAATTTGTCAGATTTCATGACGAGTGATTAATTAACTACAAACTTTAATTCAATATTTTGCTGTTAACCACTTATCATAAAATTTGACAAACTGGGCCTCGGAGGAAAATGCAAATTAAAAATTTATTTTATACATCAGCAATTTGAGCACATATTTTATATTTCTATACATACTAAATAATATAAACTCTGTAATAAACCATTTGTGTATAAAATAACGTACCTACCTATATCTTTTTTATACTACACACTGTTCAAAAAATCCAAATTCATACATTGAAAAGTTCCACATCGGCCACAGACAACGTGTCATGGCCAGAAAAACGTGAACATTCCCGTTTTGTGTTCACACAATATTTGCCTGTCTATCTCTCCGCCATTCGTTATTGGTAGGATCACGCACGTCGCACGTTCGGTATAACTGATAGCCAGGTGGCACTGACGAACTTACATTCTATGTAAGTATATTGTATATGTATGAGCAAGTTTCTAAAATACTGGAGTAAGTTTGTACATCATCATCAGTAGGCCTAAGATGCACCCCGTGATAACTTTTATCGACGCCAAAATGTATGGGCAAAATCGATAAAATGGCGTGATAACCGCTTATCGCGGCGCGCATCCTAGGCCTAACAGGTCAGGTCTTCATTGTAAAAGGACGACTCTTTTGATGCGCTGGTAAGGCAAAAAAGGAATGAGACATGCAATAGTATAGGCATAGGCATAGTATAGGCATTTGAAGATTAGTAAGTACTACTTTTCAATTTGATTTTCCTCAAATATATCACGGAATTTAAAGCTGATTTTTTTAATACAATTAGATTAAATATTAGACTATATCTTGCAATTAAAAATGTTTGCATATAGTACTAATTTAATTCGTTCGTTCGTTTCAGCCGAAAGACGTCCACTGCTGGACAAAGGCCTCCCCCAAGGATTTCCACAAAGACCGGTCCTGCGCCGCTCGCATCCACCTAGTGGGAGGCCTGCCCACGCTAACGCTAATTTAATTACTCTAAACAAATAAAGATAATTTTTATTTTGATTTTTAATTTACTAGAGGCAAATGAAGGATTTATTTGTAAGCTATAACCTCCTCACGCTGGCCTAAGTTGGGAAGACTCAATGTTCCCATGGCTATTGAATTGCTAAACTGATTCTAAAAAACTGTGATGATGATTTCCAAGTCGTGGTTTTTCTTAAGATTTTCAGTTCCGAAAGTTCAAAATTGTCACCTAAAAATTTTTACACGCAAACAGCGGAGTTGGTGAAAAATAAGATCATAAAATATTTCCATCGTTAGACGAAATAGGATCCGGGAAAGAAGAGAAACTAGGAAATAATAGGTGCAATAAAATCGACGCGTTTCAATATTCAGGGTACGATTTCGTATGTTGATAAAATAAACCATAAATCCTTAGTTTGACCTTAAACTTCCTAAGATATAGCAGAGGACGGGCAAGTGGCCAAACTTACAGTCCTGGGGATAGTAGACCAACTAAAAACATTACAGACATTAAAACAAATCAAAATATTACAGCGAGATAGGTATGTAAAGGTAAAACAGTGTAGGGCAGGGTTTCCCAAACTATGGGTCGTGACTTGTGGCCCAGTGGTGGGTCGCGAGCGAACATTGAGTGGGCCCTGCCTGTAGAACAACACACTACCCTACCGATCCAACCGCTGGGCATCGGGCGAAATTTTCCTATAGGTGGGTCCCAATTTTGTGAACTTGTATTAGATGAGTTTTAGCCCAGACAACTTTGGGAACCACTGGTGTAGGGCATTTATTTGTAAAGACATTTTTGACTAACTTACTTCAATAATTTTATTGTTTGGTTTTTAGTATCCTACCTGATTTTTCCGGATGAGTAAATGAAGAATGATGGTAGGGCGAGGAGAGTAAAACGTATACGAATAAATTAGATCGTGATTAAAACCTAAAAAAATAATTACTTAATTGATAGGTATTAGGTACTTATTATGAAGAAGGTGAAAATTAAATACATGCTACTTTGTCTCTTGGCCTACATTTCAAGGGAAGATACTAGCGAAGTAAAACTAGTAAGTAACCGTTCAACTGGTAAGATATCCGGGAAATATTACAGGAGCAAACGTTAAATTGTTTGTTTTTGAACTGAATCTCCAGATTTTGGAAAAACTTTCAGTTATTTCAGGTGTTGTCTCGGTAATAGGTAGTAGGTAAGTAAAGACGGTATGCAGAAGGTTAGAGAGGATTATAAGATAGTTGTGATGATGATGAAATTAGTGAAGATAAAATATCTTCTTCTTCAAAGAAAAAGACCTGGAAAAGACCACAATAAAATTATCACTTCATGTGAAGTGATAATTTTATAGTAAAAATGCAACATAATAGTTTAAAATATTATAAAGACCACAATAGTACGGTATAATTTACCGTGCTATAAAGCATTGTGAAGCGGAAAGGGATCGTATCCGTATCAATTCGAGGCGGTCAGTATTCTTTGTATGATACTCCATACTGCAACGCACTCCGCACCGTAACGTAAACGCCTCGCCTAGCAATTGACAGCGCGCGAAAGGCTTTCCGAGTTGTAAGGCTGGGTTGCACCATCTTACTTTAGCTTTGACAAACGTCAAAAATCTGTCAAACTCCATACAAAAAACCCCGGTTATCGGTTAAAGTTACGGTCAAGTTAGGTGGTGCAACTCAGCCTAAGTCTGCTATGAGCTTGACGCTGTATGCGGTTTATGGCGTTATTATGAGACCAAAGCCAAAACTTAGAGCTTACATGTCACTAAACAAATTACCAAATTGCTCCATTCTCATAACACTCCCATAATATTCCATATTCCAATACTAGCGGCCGCCCGCGACTTCGAACGCGTGGACTTCGTTTTACCACAGAATAATAATAAGTACTACGTACAGAAGTTTTACTTCGCGAAGGTATTTAAAAAAATGTATCTCAATGTCATTAACAATATGGTGTAATTTAGCCTGTCTCAAGAGTCAAGCACCGTTTTGTTGACAAACGTCAGTGATCGGCACTGCGCCGAAGCTATAGGGCTGACTTCGGTAAAATGATGTGACGTGAGGTGCCAAACTGCGGAAAATGGCGGAGGAAATACATGATTTAGCATGAATTATCATGAATAATATTAACTACTTATTTACCTCTCAGTGTCTTGAGGCAGCTTAAAAAAGTAAATTCTGTGTTTTTATTATTATTTAGGCAGTTAAATACTGCACAGTATTTAGTACACCATTTTCTTTATTATCTTCCATCATACACAAGAATACGCGTGCGTGAGTCAATGTTCGCTCGTATGTGAGGGCTTGTCGAATAGTATCCTGTAGGTGGGCCATCGTGCGTGTTTTGTTTTCGATGTAAACTCTCGGAGATGAACAGGCCTGGTTTTACCCCCGTTAGATATCATGTTGATAGATGACGTTTCACGGCTTCCCGCATGAATATTTACGAACGTCAAAAACAGTAGATAGTTTCTTTGTCCAGCGCTGTAGATTTTAACCAATGACGATAGATGGCGCTTTTTAGATACGTCTTATTTATTTATTGACATTTATTTGTCACATATCGTCATAAATTATAGCCTAGATATTATGTTAATCTGGGTTATAAACAATAATACTGTAAAGTTTCAACAAGATCCGTTTAGTATGTAGTTTTTGCGTGAAAGAGTAACAAACATCCAGACATCCAAACTTTCGCCTATATTAGTAAGATCGTCCACTGACATAGATTGAACCATCTGCATTTGACATTAAAATCAAAACTCAATTAAGCAAAACAACGGAAATTTCTTACGCGACAAAATTAAAGGGCACAAATTAATTATATTTGAGCCTCTAATCTCAAAAGGGATCCAGAATTGGACGTTTAATATTAACGTTTGCCATCGCATTTTGCTTCTATAGTCTATTTTGGGGACGTAAGAATATTATCTACAAAGATTTGGAGATTTGCTTGTTACCGGCAGTTCCACCAGCGATTTTCTGATAATTGTTTATTCTTTTCTTTTTCTTTTGTTAAGTATGTCGTATATAAGTCAGCCGTTTGGTTTAGTGGTTCGAAACGGACTACTATTCCGGGGGTAACGGGTTCGATTCCCGCACAGTACAATTGTGTGCATGAACATATTATTTGTTTGTATTGGACTGGGTGTTTTCCATGTATAATAAGTATGTATTTACAAAAAAAAAGGATTTAAGTATGTTTATATCCGTTGTCTAGTACCCATAGTACAAGCTTTGCTTAGTTTGGGACTAGAAGCGCAGTGTAAATGTCCAAGGATATTTATTTATTTTATTTATTTTTTATTCTTTTTGTAGTGTATTCTACACTGCACCTTTAATCGTCAACAATATTACCTACTCGTACTTTGGTTGGCTCAAATAACTGTTTTCTTGCTTCTTCTTCTCTGTTGCTTATGCTGAGATAAATTTGCTACGAGTAATATAGTCACTTTATCTGGAAGGAATTTGGACGAACAACCCGTTTGCAGTGTCCCGAACCGATCTGTTCGAATTTGGAGTTCAGCTTTGTCATTAAACTGGACCAGTAAAACCAGGATCTAGATAATATTCTTAGAAGCCACGATAGCCGAACGGTGAAGGGGTCGGACTGGCCGACTCGTGATCCGAGGAACGCAGGTTCGGTCCCCGCCGCCGCTTGACTATTGTGGTGAGCTCACTCGTGACACAGGCATATTTCGCTTAGTACGAGGGGCTAACGGGAGTATTAGTAAAAAAAAAGTGTCATTGCAAGCACATGTGTTTCCACTAGCAGCTTCTTACATACGAGTACATTTGTTGCAAACATTCGTAGCGCGAAAAACGGTATCCTGACGAGTGAGTACACAAGTCCAATTTTGCTGGACCCAGTGATTCAAGATCCCGCAAAACTATTGCCGGAAAAAAGGGCCCTTAGCAACAAACAAAGAGTCCTGGAATCTAGCCCACTACCTATATTGTAAGGCAATCTTATTCCGTAGCAAATCCATAACCATTCGGCGCCAATCACACGATATCAATAAACGTCCAATGAAATACCTACCCACTCACATAACATGTTTGTGATCCGCTAAATCAGCCTTTATCTCGCCAGACTTAGGTCCATTATCTCGTGAAATATTCCCATGGCAATATACACAGCTAATATTATTGGATCAATCAGATAGGGATTAGGATAAGAAGACATTTGTCTGTGCGTATATGAGGCTTAACACTCACGTTATATTGTTACATAAAATGGGGTTTAATTTAGTTTATTTATTATACACTAGCGTACTATCTACGCGTCTACACAATAAAACATACTTACATCATCTTGTAATGTCTCCTAACACAGATACTATTTTTATAAGGAGGCCTCAGTATGTGCAACGTAAATGTCAAAAGCTTTTGCCTACATTTCATCATGTTGTTTTGGGTCTGTCACATAAAGTATTTATCTAAAATTCTAAATACTTACTTTACACCCACAAGGTGGACCGACGACTTCACAAAGGTAGCTGGAAGGCGCTGGATGCAGGACGTTACCAACCGGTCATTATGGAAATCATTGGGTGAGGCCCATGTTCAGCAGTTGTTATCCTATGGCTAAAATTATGATGACGATAACACAAAATAAACAAAATAAATTTGAGGGCACTTAACAATATTTATTTACGTTCTTAACTAATTTAATTTACATTAATACCTACTTAAGTAAGACTAATCGTAGCACACTTTTCAATCACAGATATTACATCTCAAAAGTAATCTTAGAAGATAATAAAACAAAGTTTAGTCAAACATGCCATCTTACAATACAATTAGCTGAGCAAGTCATTGTAACATTCAGAATTTCTGGAACCGTCTGAATTCTGAAACTGCATTACATTGTCACTTCTATTTAACTTAGACAATTTTCTATAACGCCAGTATGCAACACTCAGGCCTACTGCCAACAATACACTTAACACTGAACACCAAACTATTAAAACATCTGAAGAAGAAACTCCATTAGATTTTGGTACATCAGTAACAATTTCTACAGCAACTTCAGTTGTGACATTGTTATTTTCTACAATTTTGTTCATTTCCCCACACTTTATCCCGTGAACATTGTCTTCATGATAAACTTTATGTATCGAAGTTATTTCAAATTTTCTCAAAATTAAATACACGTTCTTTTTGTTCCTAACGATTTCTTCGCATGCAATTGGATTACCCCCTAAACTAATATTATCTAGTTTTGGAGCAACTTCAACAAGCCTTTCTATATCAATACTTGAAATATTATTGTAATCAATAACAATTTGTTTTAGTTCATAACATTCATGGAAAATATCTGTGTTGATTGATTTCAGATTGTTCATAGAAATATCAATTAAATAGGTATTGTTCAAGCCCCTGAATGTACCAAAACGTAAATTAGTTACATTATTTGCGGATATTCTTAAAATTAAGAGAGATGTGAGATATTGAAATGTCCCTGGTGTTATGTCTGTTAACTTATTTGCTGTTAAATCAAGAACCTTAAGAAAATTTAGATTTCGAAATTGTGTAACATCAATTCTAGCTATATCGTTGTAACTTATATTAAGACTTGTCAAATTACTTAAAAAGGTTGCATTAATTTCTTTTAGTCGATTTGATGCAATGTTCAGTACAGACAGTTTAGATAGTGTATTAGAAAATTGATTGTTGAAATGCAAAATATTATTGTGTGATAAATTTAGAATCTCTAAGTTTCTCATATATTCAAAAGAAGGATACATTAAATCAGAAATATTATTGTATGCAATATCAAGATGATAAATCCGGAAGATACTAGCAAACTTATTTATGTCTGGAATCGATGTTAACTTGTTATTGCTTAGAATAAGGCTCGTCAAGCGATTCAGATTACCTTTAATATCTAGGCTTGAAAGTGAATTTTTAGAAAGATTTAAAGTACGCAAATTATCTGTATCAATAAAGCTGTGTGCGTCTATGTATTCTATATTATTGTCACATAAATCGAGACTTACAAGTAATGGTAGACCTTTAAATGCTGATTCGTTTATACGCTTCAAACTTTGGTGACTCAAGTCTAAACTTTTTATCAATCTAGCCGGACTTAAAACACTACCGACCAACGTTTCACTAAGATTGTTGTTATTTAAAATAAGAGTTTGAATATTGTACAAAGGCAGTGCATATGATTCGATTGTGGTTATCATATTCGTAGAAATATCCAAAGTTTTCAATTGCGAATAATTACTGAACAAGTATTTTGGGACAATTGCAATCATATTGTTGTTAATATACAAAGCAGTGATGGTACTGGATAACGATTTCACAAAAGTCATGTCTTGTATTAAGTTATGCGAAACATTCAATACGGTTAGGGCTCTGGCATTATCAAAACTGCCAATTTCCACCAATTCAATAGCATTACAACTCAAATCTAAATACTTTAATCGTTCGATATCCGAAAAAGAGTTATTTTTTAATATTTTAATATGTTGACGACTTATATTCAGACTTGTCAGATTATGGAGCCCACTGAATGTTTTTGACGTGATATCGCCTGTTATGTTATTATTTTCTATATTCAAATACTTAAGTTGTGTATTATTGAAAATTGAGTCCCCTAGTCGTGAAATGTGATTATTATATAAATTCAAATAAGTCAAATTGCGATTATATCTAAACATTTGTTGTTCAATGGGTGTTTGAATTATATTGTAACTGAGATCCAATGTTTCTAAATTAAATTCATTAATGAAACAGTTTGATTCAATGGTTTTAATAGTATTTCGTGACAAATTCAAATGTCTCAATGATCCTAGATGTAACATGTCGATTGCTGATAATCTGCTTATTAAATTTCTGGACATGTCAAGATGTTTCAACTCTCCCATTGTGACGAGTGTTGTGTTGATGCTACTTATCTTATTGTGATAAAGAGTCAAATAAATCAGTTGTCTTAATGCAAAGAAACTCATGCTTTCCAACGTTTCAATCTGATTATCATGTAGCAGTAATACTTTTAGTTCTGTTAAACTCGAGAACACATATTTGTTTATTGTAGTAAGTAAATTTTTAGAGAGATCTAGTACTTCCAAAGAATTTTTCGTGTTTGCCGCGAATTCAAATGATTTATCATCCAAATACTTAATCGAGTTGTCTGACAGATTAAGTTGTCTCATATTCACAAGTTCTCTGAATGCTTCTTCTTTAATTTCAGAAATATTATTCTGTGAGAGGTCCATTGTTATTGTTTCTCTGTAATACTTGAATGCGCTTGGTGCAACGTGGTCCCAAATGTTTCCAATAGCCTTGAAGTGCCGTACTCTTTGATCAAAATTTGTTCTGCTGAAAAAACCAAAGCTTATATACGCTGCGTTGGAGTTTTGCATGACAAACGTCACGTTATGATCGTCGTTACAATTGTTCGGTACGTAGACGGTTCCAGCGTTCCCATAACATGTCACGGTGAATTGGCAGTCATCAAGAAGGTGGTCGGTTTCACAGTTTCCGGAAACCTTGCCCCATAAGTAGGCCACAAGGGAACCTGAAAATTGAATTAAAATAGATGTAGTTGACATCAAATATCTTCAATATTATCGTTACATTTAGGTTATCGATGGTAAAAATGAGGATATAAGATTTTAAACTTTCGTGTTCCGTTTCAAACTAAAATAGAGAGTCCGCCAGTCTGCTTGTGACCACGTACGTCTGCAGCATTGCAGCCGTAACGTCAAGCCGTGAGTACATAATGTAACTCAGTCTTAAATGTTGCGTTAAGATCCGTGTCTTTCTATTTTAGTTTAAAAATGAGGATTTGAGGCATTGTTTTGATATTTGGTAAAAAGTAACCATTAAACCTGTGATTCTACCACTGATTATTATGGCTATGAAAGAATTAAGTTTTTTTAGCACAACATAATATTTTTATACCTACTTGTTAACGAAAAAATGAAGGACTCAAGGATGAATATTATTACTGTGATAAGTATTTTAATGCAATAAATATGTTCGTGTGTTGTAATATTATTACTCTAAATTGCAATTGCCTACCATTTTTATTCAGTACGTTAAATACGATGACAATAAAATAAAATGTAATATAATTCCAATAAGTTGTGATCGACGACATCGTAAAGGTAGCAGGAGAGCATTGGGGGAGGCTTATGTTCAGCAGTGGACGTCTGAACGTCCTATGGGTGAGATGATGATGATGTTGATGAAGTTTTGATATTTATGATATCTTATTACTTTTCTAAATTCACTAACATGGTCAACCAATTATCCATTGTATTTAAAAACTGCACACAAAAAAAACAACTTACACCATAAAATCCATCGATACATTTTTGTTCCAATAACTGACACTGCACAGTAATTTAATGTATTAACAATAAAAGTTTTATTCTGGCTCAGCCCATCGATAAATAAAAAATACTTTCATAAAAATTATGTGAAATACTCGCAAATGCAAGAGCGAATGATAAATGGGCCATTTTTACATTGGCACACACAACGGATATTGTTATCCTAGTAGATAATACATGGTGTTCAATAAAGTTACGGAAATTGCAAATAATATTATAATGGAATTTATATACTCACATTTTATAATTGTTATGAGAAATCCATTTAATTTACTTGGACAAAAAATTAGGAATAAATTGAAAATCGCACATTATTTCCCCTAAGGAGCCTATGTTTTTTTGCCTTGACTGATAGTGCTTCCAGATAATTTTTGATAAGAGCTGCGAATAAGCACCCTAACAAAGTCAGGCACCATTGCATGCCGGTTTCGAAATTTTAAATAAAACCAAATGCCTTCTATGGAAACCTGGATTTTGACAGATAAACTTCGAAGTTTAATTGATTCTTACTATTTTTAAACAGGCGAAATGACCCTGATTTCTTTTTTTTTTTTTCTAATTCCAAACAGCGACTTATTCTCATTTAGGAAAATTAGAAGACATCAAAAAGGATAATTATACTCGTTCGCACATCACAAACATTATTGGTTTGTGAAAATCTAGGTGTCACAATATCACTACTAAAAATTACATTAAAAAACATCAGCCTGTATAAAGAGTCATCATTTCGCTCCAGATAAAGACCGCAAAATTCTATTTATGTCTGACCAAAGTTCATGCACTTATTCATTTATGTTTAAAATTTACGAAGAAGCAGATTTTTGCTTTTGACCACAAACAAAACACAATGGATGTGTCATATTTGACTCATGGGACAAAAAGCTTATCTATACGAGATTATTTTGTTTGCTTTAACGCGCTAATTTCAGGAAATATTGGTTCGATTTGATTTTTTTTTTGTTGGATAGCCCATTTATCAAGGAAGACTTAAGGCTATTTAACATCACCCTACAGCCAATAGAGGCGCAGCAGTAAAGAAAAATGTTGCAAAATCGGGAAATATTATTCAAACAATTTTCACGCGTACGAAGTCGCGGGCACAGCTAGTATTGTTTAAGTTTCTAATTAATAAAAACATAAATTAAAACAGCTTTAACACAAAATCTTAACTGTATTAAATTACCTACTTTTAATTAACAATAAAACCGTTTAACAATGGCATTGATTGTGAGCGCGTTGATAACAGCCGTGAATCATTTCTTCGTATTACATATTATTATTTTTAGCATTTAATATAAATTTTCATGACATAAAACAAAGTCCCGTTGTCTGTTCGCTTAAATAATCTCTTTAACTACGCAACTTTTAATGCAGTTTTCAGCAATTTATTAGAAAGATTTGATTGTTACTTTGTATGTTTCTTTTGAATAGGCTTCGAAATTACTGGACGGATTCGAAGAAATCATTCAATACCTATTAGAATCCTACGATAGCCCTGATGAACATCTTGGCCCTATTTTTGTGGTACGAAGTCCGCGAGGACTGTTAGTTTATAGAGATAAGATATCCGTTAATTCAAATTATGATAACTATTCATAACTAGCGGCCGCCCGCGACTTCGTACGCGTGGACCTCGTTTTACCCCCGTTAGATATCATGTTGATAGATGGCGTTTCACGGCATGAATATTTACGAATGTCAAAAACAGTACTTGTCCAGCGCTGTAGATTTTAACCAATGACGATAGGTGGCGCTTTTTAGACGTTTTATTTATTTATTGAAATTTATTTGTCACATAAATTATAGCTTATATGTTAATCTGGGTTATAAACAATAATACTGTAAAGTTTCAACAAAATCCGTTCAGTAGTTTTTGCGTTAAAGAGTAACAAACATCCAGACATCCAGACATCCAGACATCATGACATCCAGACATCCAAACTTTCGCCTTTATAATATTATAGTAGGAGTAGTAGAATTAGTAGGATACATTATACGAGATATTGTGCACTACTCTTCTAACTACCATTACATAAAATAGCAGGTCAAATACCTGCCTGGTTATGCATAAAAAAAACTTTCGAAGCATAAACTTTCCAACTTTTCAAAGGTTTTTTAATTACGAATTCCTGTTCATAAAAAACTGAAATACCTTGAATCCCTTTTAAAGGTAAACGTATAAGTCAGCCGGATCAAACCGGGCTGTTAGCGATTGGGAATCGAACCCGCTGTCACGTTTCCTTTGACATGAGACCCTCGATGATTCGTCAATGACCAGCCAATAAGACCAGCTTAAACAGACCCCTAGCAAATCCATTTCCCTTTTGGGAATAGTAGCAAATATGCGAATCACGGGTCAGGTGTGCTGGTCGAATAATTTGAAGAAAAAATTACAAGGATACCTTTAAAGATTCGCTTTGCGATTAAGAGTTTTGATCTCTTTTAATATCGTAGCAAACTTGAGCGTTCATTATTTTACAATCCTTGGGAGCCCTTTGTACTGCAGTGGACGTCATTTGGCTGAAACGTCAAACGAACGATTTTACAATCAAGTCACCTTATTTTGTTTACATTGAGATTGAGCTGCATAATTATGATAAAATACCTTTAATAATAATTAATAAACACAAAGATATTGGTAAAATAACAATACGTGACACTGGATGTATGCGCAAACCGTACGAATACGAAGCATTAAAAAAATAAATATATAGGTACGTCCTAAATCAGTCGCAAGGCAATCGCCATCAAGCAAAGCAATCGCTAACTACTAATAGGGACTCCCCATCTCAACTCTATGCGCATTAAAGCACCTACATGGGTCCATTGTCGTAGAAGAAAGTGACTAAAGAAAATCAAGTGCTAAATGTTTAACCTAACGGTACAATTGTCGAGGAGGGTGGTTTTAACTGCCTTTTTGGGCAGTTCCCCACTTTTTATGACCCCGTCGCGGCTTACAGTTAGAGTTATAAGATAAAGCGGTGTAGGAACCACTTTTATGCGACTTTAGGCTTTATAGCGATAATAAGATGATAAAAATTGGAATGTGTTTTGAAAGTAATAAAATGGATACTTCAAGCGTGATGGACAATCAAATAAGTATCTAAACATAACGCATCAGAGTTCCGATTCTGCTTTATCAGAGCACTTGAAGCAACTTATTTTAACAAGTTGTCCAATATTTATGAATATCAAATCTATACCATTTATTTGTACTGTAGTGTACCTACCTAAATTCTTAACTTACCGCTGGATTAGAGACGGACTTTCTGTGAAAACTGATAATATCGATGTTGTTGGACAGTTTCATTAGGAGAAATATGCTGGTTTCAGCAACAGAAATAGATTATAATCTCTTTTAGACATAAACAATGACAGTTACAGGAAAAACTGACAAACTTTTTATTCACAAACATTACTATGAGGTCTCACAGTGCGCGTGGACGCACAGGATAACACACGAACCAAGCAAGCATCGTTTGTGAAAACGGGCGTTAGACTCTCTCATTGCCAGTACAGAGGAGAGTCCTAACTTCGCTGTCTCTTTATTCTTGCGTCAAATCCAAGATCCGAATTGTTTAAAATAATCTTTCCCCTGTCTGTGGTAGGGCATAAATCTGGGGCGCAGTGCCGTAACTACCATGGAAGGCCCGTCCACCCTTAAGAGCAATTTGGGCCAAAAACTAGGCCCAATTCTTACATAACTGCTTGAATTATTTCCCTTTATCTCGTCTTGAGGCTCGCGTTAAAGCGAATGTTGCGAATACGCGGTTACATTTACAGTATTTTATTGAAATTAATTGCCTGCTGTTATTTTTAATGTTATTGATTCACGTTGTCAAATGAAAATACAACCTATAGAAACACAAGAACGGTGAGCCATATTATTTAGTAGGTACAGCATATCAGACTACATCTTTGAAGTAAAATCGGCCTTATTACAACTGAATAAGTATAATAACCTTCACGTGCTTTAGACATTAATAAACTTAAAACAATTTGTAGTTCATTACATATCTAGTAAGCTGAAGTGGCAATGGGAAGGGCCTATAGTACGCAGAAACTGACGGCCGATGGGGCAACAAGGTTCTGGTGTGGAGGCCACGTACCGGAAAGCGCAGCATAGGATCGACCTCATAAAGATAGCGGGAAGGCGCTCAATGCAGGCCGCCACCAACCGGCGCGGCCATTGTGGAAATCATTGGGGGAGGCTTATGTTCAACAGTGGACGTCCTATGCCTGAAATTATGATGATGATGATGATGAATTATCTAGATAAGTAATTTCATCTAGGTACTATTTTTAAGCTTTAAAAAAAATTAAGTTATTAGTCACCAAAAATCTGTATAATACAAAGAAATACTGTGGGCAGAATTTCCGCCCAAGTCTTCGCCTTAAGTTGTCGCCTTAAGTCGGCCGTAAACTTAATTGTTTTCTTCGGACTTATCAGCTGCTTTATGTTATTTAGTAATCTACAGAGTTTCCCGAGAGCCATTAAAACCGGTGCTTACCTCAGATACAAAGTAGGCCCCAGAGAATTCATTGTTTTAAAATTATAATATTTCGCTGATCGGGATAAGGTAGGTATGAATAAAAATGAATATCTATACTAATGTTATGAAGCTGAAGAGTTTGTTTGTTTGTTTGATCTCAGGAACTACTTACTGGTCCGATTTGAAAAAATATTTTTGTGTTGGATAGCCCATAAAAACGGGAAAGATTATTCAAACTATTTTCACGATGCGGGTACAGCTAGTTTACAATAATTTTTAGAACAAAATTAATTTCTTTACTCTATTTTACTGTCAATATTGCATATCTGACACCAAGAATTCAAGATACCTCTGACAGCGAGTTGAAAATTTCACACAAACTAATGGGAAGCTCAGCTCAGCCATAGGACATCCACTGCTGAACACGGGCCTCCCCCAATGCTTTCCATGTTGCCTGGTTGATAGCGTCCAGCGCCTTCCTGCTACCTTTATGATGTCGTCGGGCCACCTTATGGGTGGACGTCTCACGCTGCGTTTTCCGGTACGCGGCTTCCACTCCAGAACTTTGCTGCCCCATCGGCCGTCAGTTCTGCGTATTATGTGCCCTGCCCATTGCCACGGCTCCGTCGGGCTATGTCAGCGACTTTAGTTCGTTTACGGATCACCTCATTTCTGATTCGATCTCGTAAAGAAAGACCAAGGCGTTGTAACAACTCACCTCTTTTACAATCTCCTCGGTCTTCCCTACTCAAGATATTCCTGGCCACTTGATAAACCTCACAAACTCTCAGACTTCATGCATCATTGAAGTGAGCTAATTAAAATTAATGTACGAGGAAAAAGAAAAGAGACACTGAATCCTTGAAGAACTTACAGCCAAAGTATCAAGACTCTTAAAACTTTCTCTCGAGTCAAACTAGCAGCTTGCTGTGACAATGTGAATCTTATGTCAAAGCGGGAAGATTCCCGAATGCATTCATAATACAAGCAGTTTCGGAGTTTGAACAAGTTTTTCCTCAAGATTGGCATCCCTCTCGAATTGTTTGCTTTTTGGGAAAGTTGTGTGTTACGTGAATTCTCTGTTTTAGTTACTGTGTAAGTTATTGCGTAAGGAAATTTGATTTTAGCACAGACTTACAGTACTGCATTGTAACTTCACTTCGATGTTTTGAAAAACTTGATTTTTCGTAATCAACGTAATATACCTACAGTTATTGGCACTGATGTTATGATTAAAGAACCCTACAGATCTACCAACAAGACGACAGCATATCAAAATCAAAAATATTTATGAACGTCAAAATATAGTAAATATAAAAAAAAGAAAAGGTAGCCCTTATGGACTTTACATGTCTCCTTATCTTTTGGGCCCTACCAGCGCTTCGAGACAAACATAATATGGCAAGTGCTGAGAAGAAACGCCGGAACAAACTCAGTCACCACTAATTGCCAGGAATTATCTAACGGTAAGAATAACCAAATTCAAGTAGGTACATCAAATATGTGCAGACTCAACTGACCTAGACAGACATACAGACATATATTACAGAAAAGTTCTCGAGTGGCGACCACGGGCTGGAAGACGTAGCGTGGGCAGGCCTCCTACTAGGTGGACCGACGATCTGGTAAAGGTCGCGGGAAGGACCTGGATACGGGCAGCGCAGGACCGTTCATTGTGGAAAACCTTGGGGGAGGCCTTTGTCCAGCAGTGGACGTCATTTGGCAGAAACGAACGGAGATGAAGTTGTATTGGTAAATTATTTTAAAGAGCTTATTATAAAAACTGAATACTGTTTGCAAAGTCATCCTGTATAAGATGATAGTGTCCAGCTTGACGTGACGTCTGTAAGAGCCATCAAGGTCGAACTTAATCCCGTACCGAGCAATTAAAAAAACATTACGCGCCCTAAAAAGGTCGACTTTTACGACAGCATTTAGAAACACGTGGTTTGTAATACAGTTTATGGGCCAGAGTTATTTGTAGGAAATACGAATTTTATGGGGGGTGAAGCAGATTCCAAATTTTATGCCCCCCAGTTTCCAAATAAGGCGCGGAACACACTTGTCATGTAGGTTAATGTCAAAATAAATAGTATTTTTGGTGACTTTGTATAAAGACATAATCCTTTTTAGAAATATTTGACTGAGGTCAAAGATTCAACAGTCCTAGATTCTAAATAGAGCCTTTGGAAAAAGATGGACCATTTTTTTGTTTATACCTACCATTCGGCCGTTTGGTGTAGTAGTTCGAAACGGACTACTATTCCGGAGGTAGCGGGTTCGATTCCCGCACAGTACAAACATTTGTGTGCATGAACATATTTGTTTGTATTGGACTGGGTGTTTTCTATGTATAATAAGTATGTATTTACAAAAAAAAAGTATTTAAGTATGTTTATATCCGTTATTTAGTACCCATAGTACAAGCTTTGCTTAGTTTGGGACTAGAAGCGCAGTGTAAAATCTCCAAGGATATTTATTTATTATTATTCAATTTAAAGGCACAGATCCTGAAAAACAAAGTACTTTTCTGGTAATAAGTGACTCAAAGATTATAATATTGCTGTACAAGTTTTAAGACAGAGTTGCGCCAATAGTTACAATAAGTGGTTGCGTTTAGACAGCACATAAAAGCACGTCAGTTGAATAGTGGATTAAAAACTCATAATACTCATTTATTTTTGCAAATAGTCTTTTAAAGAGCACTTTTACATGTCCCAGTATTAACCCCAATAACTGCTTCGGGACAATAAATGGGCCAGTGCTGAAAAGACGCAGCGCAAGAACCACAGTTATTTTTTTGTTAGTCCTGTAGCATCAGCATGCCCACTCAATGTGGATTCGTAGTACAATTGATTACTTTTTTTGCCAGTCCTATACCATCAGCATACCCAACTAAGTGTGGCTTCCACCTAACATTTTACGAGTTGAAGTCTATTTGGGAAGGGATTACCTGTGATGTGGGACAAAACCCTTATTCGATTTTGTAATTGGAGTTTAAATATTAAATTAATTTTGATATAACAGGTAAGTAGGTGTAAATAGGTAGATAACCAAAAGGGTTTGCGGGATGAGTCTCAAATATTTGTATACGAGTAGATTATTCAATAAATTGTTTCTCTCAGTATTTTTTTTAAGGTGACATAGCTCAATGATGTCGGTGTCTTGCTGACTCGAGACGCTGGTTCGATCACGTCGATGCTGGATTATTGTGGTGAACCCACTCGCCACTCTCTTTGCCGCAATCCGCCGTACGTTCGCCGCAATCCGCCATACGTTCGCCGCTATTCTACTTTTTAACTTGTCCAAAGCATTATGAATATTAAATGCTATTCTATATTTATAAGCAAATTCTTCATATTTCTCCCATTTTACAACATAAATGACTCAAAAAATTCATTGTCAAATTACCAAAAATCACGGTTCTTAAGTTTATTATTGCCACCTTTACAAAAGCTCGCGAGCTTCACAAAGCTCTATTTACATAATTTGATCGTTGTACCCAAGATAAACTGCCTATGTTTATTTATCGATTTTGCTGTGAAATAAATCATTAAAGGTAAACTTGTAAATAGGGCCGTATAAAGGAATTACAAGCCACCAAATTGCGGATGGAATAAATTAATGTATAATGAGCTGGTTTATTTACCCGTGAATTATTTCACGTCTTCCCTTTTCACAACAAAGCGATTTATGAAATGCTTTTACTTATTAATGTAGCAGAAATTAAATGAATCTCAATCCTATAATAACTTGCTCGTATAATTTTAATAAATGTGAAAGTGAATGGATGGATGTTTGTTACTCTTTATCGCTTGAACCATCGAAGTGGTATTAGATTAAATCTGTTATAGAGATAGTAAGATAAACAAGTAAAAACATTGTTATTGTTTATCCAATGCGCAATAGCTGTAGGACTTCCTGCTGAAAACCAGTGTCGGGACATCCTACAAGGTGTCCCAACTAAAACTGAGCAGGCGCCGTTAACATACACTTCTTTCTTTCTTTTAAATGTAACCTTTGTATTGTCTTGTTATTATGTGTATTAATAAAGTTATTCTTATTCTTATCTCGTTTTTTAAGGGAACACGCACGTGATTTAGTTTTTTCTGACAGACCAAAATTTATACAGATAAATCCGCGAGCTAAAGTTAGTATTTTTTTTTGTAAAGTAGACGCATAAGACTAATCTAACCTGAGGCTAAGTTGCACCAACTTACTTTAACCGTAACTATAACAATAACCGGTGCTTTTTGTATGGAGTTTGACAGATTTTTGACGTTTGTTAAAGTCAAAGAAAGATGGTGCAACCCAGCCTAAGTGAAATTACAATCCACTCTATCAAAAAAGAATTACAGCTATGTTAATATGTTTTGCCTAATGATAAATACAATTCGTAATACGAGACTTCGTAATTGAACAAAGAAAATAATATCAATTACTTGTCTATAAATGTAATATTAAATTGTATTTTCTGGTACGCTTTATTTATACTGAACAAGATACTTTAAGTGTATGTAATTAAAGAATATTGCGGTGAAATAAATATACTGACAGCCGATTTCTGAATTTTGATTATAAGCTTGAAAAGGCTCATTTTCTACAAGAGTGAAATAAATTTTGTTTCTGATTCGTCCTGAATTGATTTGATATTTCTCAAGCCCTATTCAAAGTTGATTTACTTTCAATTCTGAAACGTAAATAGGCTTAGGTTTATTGTTCAGTAGAAAATGAGCATGATCAAGCTAAAAATGTCAACGTGAACATCATATTATTTAAAAATCGTAACTCAGAAGTGTAATTGTGTAAAGCAATCGTATTAATTTGACAGTTCAAAACGTACTATAAAATCTTGTTAACAAGGCGTTTGACAGAATATAGCGTATGTTTTAAACTGTCAAATGAATACAATTACTTTACACAATTGTACCTCAGTAATGGGTAAGAACTTTTCACAATAACACAAAGTCTCAAGTTTCAAATATATTTATTCCAACGAGCGATTGCTTTTCTACTCCATCCCACTACAGATGACCCTTTTTTTCTATGAGATGGTACTGATTGATTCCCCGTTCCCACCACAATATTGTCTGCCCATCGGCTGTGGTCAGCCATTGATCGAGGTTTAGGTACGTTCGCTCGGATATTGTTCTGGTCCTTCTACGAATATTCTACCTACATTCGTTATAGCTTTAGTCATTCTGTGAATAGCATTATCTTTGAATCAATCTGATTTTCATTTGTTTTGTGTTATCTTTTTAGTTTCGAACGTGAATAAAACTCATAAAGAACTTTAAAACAGTTATTTCAATTAACTGAAATTGATAATACAAAAGCTTCAAAAGAGAAGCTGTAACATAAGTAAACTACATAAACAGGCAAGCTTGAGTGCTTTATCGCTATAGCGAAAGCTGAATAAACTATTCATTGCCACAATAATAATTTAAGTATGACCTATAAAACGAGATGCAAAATTCGGGACCTAGCTGGTGCAGGTCTTCTCAAACTTTTTGATATACTTCCATCGACTTGGCCTACTAACTTGGCCCACGGTCCAAGTCACTACATCTTGCGTTTCGTTTCAAATGAAATCCTCTCAGCCAAATGACGTCCACTGCTGGATAAAGGCCTCCCCCAAGGATATCCACAACGACCGGTCCTGCACCGCCCGCATCTAGGCACCTCAGATCCACTTAGTAGCCACCTGCCCACACTAAGTCTTCCTGCCCGTGGTCGCCACTCGCGAACTTTTCTGTCCCAGCGACCATCAGCTCTTGCGATCTATGTGCCCCGCCACTGCCACTTGATTTAAGCGGGCTATGTCGGTCACTTTGGTTCTCCTGAGGATCTCCTCATTTCTGATTCGATCACGCAGGGAAACGAGTATAGTCCATCGTCCTTTGGGTAACCTCTTCTTAAGAGGCCCATAGCACAAACATAGTAAGCGACCACGCCTCAGATTCGTATACCATCATTGGCACACACAATTTTACAATTACTAAAAATATATTGTCCTGAAGCAGTGGTAGGATTGATACTGGGACGTTTAAAAATGCATTTTAAAAGCTTACAAATGAAGCTTCAACCACACCAACGCGTGCAGATCGCCATCGCCGGCGCGATCAAAAGCTATTGACAGGTTGCGCGACCTATGACAGTTCACGCGACCTGTCATTGGCCTTAGATTGCGCCTTGATCGTGCCGTGATCTCTTGAAATCTTGACTCATTCGAAGCTTTGAATAGAATAGAATAAAATAGAACACTTTTTATTTGCAAGAAAGGCATTTGCGCACAATAACTGGCGTACCTCGGGGATATTCTACCCTCACTTTGGGAATCCCTGGTATAGTGTAATAATGTTTATTTATCACTCCAGCGGCCTTTATGCTACGGTTGGTTTGCTTGTTATTGTAAGTACGCTTTTGTTTACTGTGCTGAAGCTTCCGTATATGAGCCTTGGAAATTTCCCATCGGAATGAGCGCATGTGGTCTTTATATACAAGTAACATAAATGTTAAGTCACTCTGTTTGTTTATTGTTATTTTATATCATAGAATTAATAGAGTAGGAGGCACAGGTCAAGGAAAGTTTTGTGAATAAGTAGGTGTTTGACTTATTAATTAATGACTAACAAAAACAAAGGAGAGTGGGTCGTCCACCATCATAATATTAAAAGTATCAGGAAAGCGCTGGTTGCAGGCCGCTACCAATCAGTCAATATGGAAATTTCAGCAGTGGACGTTCTAAGGCTGAAATTATGATGATAAAAACAAATATTTTAAAAGCATACGATAAGCTGACCTATTTGCTATATTTGATTTCATAAAAGTGCCTTTGTCTTTATCAGCCAGCTAACTTTTCTACGTTGCCTTTAATTTATTGTTTTTAATTTAATATTACTCATTTGTAATAACGAATGTGTTAATTTAGACACTCCGGCTTTTAATAAACTTCAATCGTTTTATATTTAGCTCCCAAAACTTTCAGAACCCAAACCATTAAATGCCCACATAATCTCTCAGCGTGGAGTTACAAAAGGCGTATTTAATTTAGATAATTTATATACAAATTTCCATTCGACTTGGAGATCTCTTTTGAAACTTTTCAATTTCACAAAAGATTGGCGTTTTGACGCGATGTAGAGCAAATTAATTATCACGTACTTGAAATGAAATTTTATGAGGCCCAAGTTTCTTTGTTTTGCTCGTGTAATGTATCAAAAAAGTTTTATTTTCAATTAAGTCGTTTCTGTTTGTTGTTTGTTTGCTTCTGGATAAGATTCTATAAACATCATCATTTCAACCACAGGACGTCCACTGCTGAGCAGAGTCGTCCCGCAATGATTTTCATATCGCGTGGTTGGTAGCGGCCTGCATCCAGCGCCTTGCTGCTGGATACTACTTACAGCTACTTTTATGAGCTCATCAGTCCACCTTGTGGGTAGACGTACCACGCTGCGTTTCCCGTATTTTTTATACATATAAATCGATATTATTTCATCGATTCATCAACGAGTCTTACTATTCATATAATCAATGGACTACAAAAAGTAAAAGACAAAAACTATAAAAAAGAAAAGCAAGACGCGAAATTTTTCGAAATACAGCCTTCTTCTACACAAAAAATGTACCAGGAATTCAGAAGACGCTCGGAGTTTTCACCTCGCTGAGTAGGTCAGAGGGGCAAGCTTTCAAAAGGACAGGATAAAAGGAGCTCGCGTAAAATGAATGCGTTAAAAATATTTCATTCTCAACTTACACGCCTTCGATGGAAAAATGTGATTAGGAAAGTTTCTCAATAACAGAATAGAATTTCACTTTAATTACTTTTAGTTAAACTTTATAGGGGGAAGAACTACACTTACAATTTTCAGTGAAGTGGATTGAAGTTTATTAATTTGAAAGAAATAGAAAAGTGCTAAGTATTTTAGATTAGTTTAAGTTTTCATTGATTTCGTAAATAATACTACAAAGTCCTAAGGATGGATTGCATCATCTTACTTTTACTCCATACAAAAAACACCGGTTATCTTTATAGTTACTGTTAATGTTGGCTGGTGCAACTCAGCCTAATTATTGTATTTCTCTAAATGAAGTCATTTAGAGAAATATAATAATTCCACTACTTCTTCTAGTCCTTAAAACGTTGAATCTAAATTATTCTAAATCTTATTTGATTCACTTGCTCTAAAATAACGTTTTCTGTGTAAAACTGGTACACAAGAGACTTGTATCAGTGAACGTATTTTCAATTCGTTCTAAAGTTAAGCGGGGCACCAAACAGACAAAAGCTCTATTAAAGCCTTTGTCTTGTTACATAAGGGAGCTTACACAGCGCGACTTTTGCAACGATATAAACGGGCGGTTGGACAGTCGTGCGACTGTATCGCAAATCTGCGTCTACTTGTAGCGATTGCTGCATCGCATTTGCATTGAAGCAGCCGCACGTGTGCACACGGTAGAGGGAAAAGTAAGTTTGTGTCGTTGCGTTTGCGATGCTGTATCGCGTTTGAATCGCAACCGTATCACAGCAGCTGCGTGATCGAATCAAAAATGAGGAGATCCACAGGAGAATCAAAGTGACCGACATAGCTCGCAGAATCGCTAAATCATGTGGCAGTGGGCGGGGCACATAGCTTGCAGAGCTGATGATTGAGCATAGAGAGCAGAGAGAAAAGATTTCGAGTGACGACCACGGGCCTGAAGACGTATTGTTGGCAGGCCCCCCATTAGGTGGACCGACGATCTGGTGATGATCGCCTTGGGGGAGGCCTTTTTCCAGCAGTGGGCGTAATTGGCTGAAACGAACGAACGCGACCAGCTGTTGTGTATCGCGACGACATCACGATTGTATCGATGCTGCATCGAGAAATGCATTTGTATCACTGCAAAATGTCGCAAAGTGTAAAGGCCCTAACGCGCTATCGGCCTATTCACTTTTGTTGCAAATGAGCGCGTTCTCGTTTTGCGATGTTCGTAGATTGAAATGGCAAAAACTATGATACAAACGGAATTAAGGCTTTGCCAACAATGATACAATTAAACTATGTTATAAATTGATTTATCACATTTTACGCCTATACTGACTAATTGAACCGATTTTGTTGATATTTAACTCATTTTAAACTGACTGAGTTAAGAATAGAATAGAATAGAATAGGTTTATTGACACATTAAAAGACACAATACAGAAAAAAATACACAAAATAATAAGTACATAAGCTATTAAACAAAGAGTTAAGGGTAAGAGAAAAAAAAAACTGTGCCAATAGGCACCCGCTCAGCATTTATCGTGACCTGCTCAAAAGGGCAAGTCACGAAGCTGGTCTTCCGCGGACGCCCTTGCTTATTGCGCATCCCTTAGAGAAGACACCGACTAAAAATAATAATAATGCAACCGTAATTTTATTATAAAGTTCGATGTCTCTCCAAGGGGCGCGCAACGCAGGGTTGTGTGGATTACAATTACAGTACGCATCAATAATTATTTAATTACATATTACAAATAATTAACTAAACAAAACAACAGAAGAGAAGAAGGAAAAAAAATACAAGAAACAACAATAACCTCTAAAATCGAATTATCGATTAATCGATTAATCGCAAAGAGGAGTTCCTTTGTATGTTTTTAATATTAAGTATACATAATATAACTCTTCCGCGTAATGAGATAAGGCGAGGCAGAAGAAAAAGATGATATATAAGAAACCTGTCATTAGCTATACTATCACGCCCGTATTCACAAACGATGCTTGCTTAAGTGAAGCAGCAAATCTAACGCAGAGCGTTGAATAGAGCTCTGTGATTGGTTCGCGTGTCACCCTGATCGTCCACGCGCACTGTGAGACCTCATAGTAATATTTATGAATACGAGCGTCAGTTTAAATCTTGTAACTAATATTTTCAATGGTAGCGCATTTTCTTACATAACTTTTTAATTCCTATCATTGGAGGTCCGAAAATATTTCTCATACAATTTGATACCATAATGATCATTCTTCATAAAACATTTAAAACCTACATATTTAAAAACATAATCATTGATATTCATAATATCACTAATCATACACTTAGTTTTTACTAATATTTTTTTTCATATATTTTTCTATACTAATGATCGAAACTCATAATCATTCGAATAAATAACTATAATATTCATAAATGTGATGTATCCTAATATTTGTTTTCATAAATTTATTACTCATAAGTGTATTTATCCATATTATTGAAAATCATGATGTCTATATTCGTATTAAATCGTATTTTAACATTAAATTAATTTGAAATGGTCCAAAACAGACAATATTTTGTGCCACAAAACTAACGTGACAGAAACGAATCGCTGCAAAACCGAATCCACGTAGTCTTGTCTGCCCTACCCCTAGAGTGTAATTTAAAAGCCGGAGGCGCGGAGGGAGGGCAGCCCTCGCCCGCTGTAACGAGGCTCAGGCGCCCGGGTGAGCTGGAGCGGCTGAGGCTGGTCGCCGAGGCGCCGAAGGCGCCGATGGCGATCCAAAAAGCCGAAGCTGCGGAAGCAAGCGTGGGTGCCTGAGCCTCGTTACGCAAGGGCGGAAGGGCTGCACATCCCGCAGCGCCGGAGACGAGGAGATACCAATGCATGCTGCATGCTTGCTTTCATGCTGCATGCTCTGCATGCTTATCTACTCTTTTAAATTATATATGATTTTTTTAAAGATACGAGTATGTCTGTTATAAAGTAAATTATTTTGAACAACAACATTATGAGTTGAAGTATGTTCTTAGTAACAACATTATTAATTAAAACAATATGATCAATGAATGTTATGAAGAAAAAAGATCTGAAAATAAAAATTATGTATTTTAAATGGTTCTTGGTAGTAACAGTATTGATAAAAAAAATATGATTACTAACTGTTATGAGCTCCGATGGTAGTAATAAAAATGTATGAATAAAAAAAGTATGAAAAATAAAATTATGAAGAGAGATTATTATGAACACAAATCGGTAGTAAGACAAAGAATAGGATTTAGAATTTTATGTGAGCCAATATAGAACCATTTTCAATGTATCGCTGTTGGTTTCTATAATCTATTATAGTTTATTTCACCGCTTTACCACTAGAACCATTACAGTGACGTATAGATAGGACATAGAAAAGGGAAATAGGCTACATTTTATCGCAAAATAGAATAAGGGATGAGTTTGTAGAGAAAACCATTTTTCAAGTTAGGGGTATGAAAATTCTAATCCATTCCTTATGGAGTAAGGGTTCGGAATATTAATTCATTTCATTAATAACAATATTTCTGATCATGAAAACAAAAATCCTGTTGTGTTACCATAGGGGTTACTTAAAAATTAGGGATTGATGGTGAAAACGGGCATAAGTCTGTCAAAATACAAACAAAAACACCGGTTATGGTTATAGTTACGGTTAAAGTTAAGGTGATGCAACTCAGGCTTAATATCTCGCAAGCTACTCGCGCTTGACTGCGATTCTACAAAATGTAAGAACAAAGCCCAAATTCAAAGGGAGTCGGCAAATTTTCCAACCATTTTGAATTATCGTTTGCCATAGGAAACGGCTTTTATCATAACACAAAGGCAGTAAAACTTTTTTTCGGTAGTAAAAAGGGACGTTTTATGTTTTTTTATTGGAGGCAATTAAATTGTTTGTATTAGGGCTTCGGTTGAGGTGTTTATGTTTATAATGTTTATAGGCTGGGGTCACAACGATTTTTGCTCTCCAGGGCAGCATCATGTAATATTTCTATAGACACCCGTATTCACAAACGATGCTTGCTTAAGTGTAGCAGCAAATGGAACGCACAGCGTTGAATAGAGCTCTTTTTGGTTCATATGTCACCCTGTACGTCCACGCGCACTATGAGATCTCATAGTAATGTTTGTGAATACGGACGATTCTTCTTCTTCTCAGTCGGTACACTCTTGTCAGAGTGGTCGTGGTCATCATTTTGAATCACGATTCAGAGTGATGTTCCTCGTAATACGGCGCCATTCCTCGCGGACTGCAGCTTTCCGGGTACTTTCGCTAACCGAGCACTTACTTAGAATATGGACGATAGATAGCAATAGACCTCAGATCTGAAAAGGGAAATATACTGACAGCTGACAGCTTCGTACAGCTCACACATCTCTCGTCTCCGCACGGCTCCGCCTCGGTGGAAACGGGCTTTAGGCCTCAGCCTCGAGTTTAGCGGGCAGCGGGGCGGGAGCGGCGGCGGCGCGGGAGCGGCAGGATCTTATGCGTAAAATCAAATAGACCGGTTCTCGAAAACAGCGGCGCGGCAGCGGCGCCGGAGCGGGCAACGAGCGGGCAGCGGCGAGGGAGCGGGCAACGAGCGGGCAGCGCACTCCTTCTTTTGCCCACAGTAAATCGAGCGTTAGGAATAAATTTGAATCGAAATAAAATTGTCGCCGTTGTTCAGACATTTCACATTTCGTTTGCGAATAATAACAAATATCTCGACAACACAACCCCGAACACAACACTTCGCCGCTAAAGCGCCGCGGCGCGCGAGCTGCCCGCTTGTTTTGAGAACGGGTCTGCGTTGCCCGCCCCGCTCCCGCGCCGCCGCCGCTCCCGCCCCGCTGCCCGCTAAACTCGAGGCTGAGGCCTTAAGCTCATTCATGCCATTAGAACTAAGCCTACCGTACCAAACTCATCTTGGCGCTGTCCCGGCCTATTTAGCATTTGTGATGGGGCTACATGAGTTTCGGCTCATTAACATTAATTTTCGGCTCAAGCAACGTAACGTTAACGGAACGGGATTATTATATAGCAACAAAGAGTAGAGATGGGACAAGATTTAACATTCTATGCTGTTCGGCCGAAATAAATATTTTGAACACAACAGACTTTGTAAGTTAAAAACCTGAATGGAGACTGAGGAAGATAATTATCTTAGTCCTACACAGTCACCAAGGAAATTTGACTTATTATCATTTAAGGTAGGTACTACGATTACCCTACCCTAACCTGCCGAGGTTCTTTCTTCCATGAATAAGGCTCAAAGTTTTATGAGAACTGCTTAATAAAAATTACATTAACCATTAGTAATATCGTTCGTTTCGTTTCGTTTCAGCCAAATGACGTCCACTGCTGGACAAAGGCCTCCCCCAAGGTTTTCCACAATGAACGGTCCTGCGCTGCCCGCATCCAGGCTCTTCCCGCGACCTTTACCAGTAATAGTAACGCGACCTTTACCATTAGTAATATAGGGTCTTACAAACGCACGACTGACATCCTGCTCAATCCTGAAAGAGCTTTAAGTAATAAATAAACGAAAACTTGCTTAAATAAAACATCTAATTTGAAAGCGCCTTATGTACCTAATTAAATCAATTTAAAGAATATTCCGCAGGATTCAAACCCTCGATTCTTCTCGTAGTTTGGTATGCGAACACTTACTCGTATCAGCTTAGACCACCAAGAAAAAATACTCCTTCCATTCCGTCTTAACTTGTTAGTCTTTATTACTATTTTCTACAAAATAACAATCTCCCCGATCCCGTAATTCAGCACGTCACTAAGGAGCTTGCTACCTACGGGATTAGTGAGAAAAAAGAAACAATAACGAATTCGCAGAACGAGCTGACGATGGCGTTTAATCCACACGGGGCCACTCGGTCGGCGGTGATCGTTTAGCAATACCGATAGGGCTCCTGAGACCTGATTTTTTCATGATACCCAGTGTGAATAATAAGAATAATTCTACGAGCATTTTGGGTGAGGTAGAGTAGCTTGTTTTTAATAAACTTCTGCTACTTGTTTGCAAGCATAGAATAAATATTATAACGTACGGATCGACGCCGTGTGATAAGCACTGTCTAGCTTATTAGTTGCTATTTTGCAACTGTGAATAATAAGAATAATTGTAGCAGCATTTTGGGTGGAGTAGAGCGCTTGTTTTTAATAAACTTCTGCTACTTGTTTGCACACATAGAAAAAATATTATAACGTAGGGACCGACGCCGTGTGATAAACACTGTGTAGTTTCTTAGATGCTATTTTGCAACCAACATTTTTAGTCTGATTTGCTTTCATTGTGTCTGCTATAATGGGGGATATAGCTGGTATTTGGGACTTCCTGGTGAATGGAAATCAATCTCATGTGCCAAGTTTAACCACTAAAAGCTCCGCGTGGTTCTTCAAGCTGACAATGAAGAAATGACGGACAGTCACTGTTTATGTATCCGTCCTTTAGTTAACACATTAAAGCCTTACAATGTCTAACTTTTATGTGAGATAGCCAGTTCCTGTGTGGTTGAGGATTCCAGGTAAAACTTGCTTCCACCTTCGGCCCGATCATCACTTTCCATCAGGTAGTTTGCATACCAAAAACTTCACGTTGTGGGTAAAAATAACAACCCAATCTCACCAACTAAAATACAGAGTTCAACCTGACACGAAGTTCTAAAATTAAGCTCATTTTTTGCGACAGATTAATCATACGGAGCTTTAAAGCTCCGCATATTTAATGGCCTCACATTAACTTATACTCTCGCAGCAAAACGTTCCAGAAACTGAATCATTAAGAGCTTAATCTGACAGCTTTAAGCTCAAAAACGTGTTGCTGTAAGCTGCTGTCCCCTCTGATATTGTTAAAAGTGTCCTTTTAGAGCTTCTTTATAATTGCTGTGTGAAGCGGGATTATTTTTTGCTTTTTTCGTGTAAGGTTTTATAATGAAATGTATTTAGTTAGTGTAATTAGTACTTACACATCGTTTAATCACTTTATTTCGTTTCTTTGTAGAATAAATACTTGTTTCGTAAATATTGCGTGAATAATTTGTGTTTAATGAAATATTTTGTTTGTTTCAGGTGAGAAAGTTACATATTTAAAAGCATCATCGTTGTAAGTACTGTTTACTTGTTTACCTCATTTTCAATGCTATGTCATTAGTGATAATTAAACTAAGTACCTATAATACAACATAAAAAATACGCGTGTAAAAATGTCACACTCAGAGGTGTGACTTATGAAATATTCAGTTGCCAATCGATCTCTTATTTCAATGTAAAACAAATATTTACGTCTATCCACCTTTTGTAAGGGCTATGAGTATAGTGTAATTAACTATCGTAATATTGTTTAATAAATAGAATAAATATTTCATTTATTACACAATATTATATTAATGACGACACCTAATTGGGATTTTATCGGATAATAAATCTATACTTAAATTCATCAGCAGCATTATTTTTGAAACAGTCGCGTGTCTGTTGTAATAAAGACATTATTATTAGTTCCTAATAATTATTTTGTAGCGTGATAGGCTCAGCCCACTCAGTTATATTGATTTACGACCTTAACACCAGGGATGTTAAGGATATCCGTAACCGTACAGAAACTTTCGGATATCTGAAATAAAAAAATATCCGAAACCGTAACCGTAACCGATTCAAAAGTTTCGGATAGTTTCGGATGTAGGCAGTTCAAATTGTTTTTTGTATAGATTATGTAATTTACCTTTATAATACCATCTAGTATCAATTTTTATGTTTTTATTACTTTTTATTCAATGTAAAGTGTGCGGCCATGAAAGAACCTTGTTGGACAACTATTGCAAATTGCATTCTAAAGCACAGATATCCGTAACCGTAACCGAAACTTTCGGATATCCGAAATAAAAAAATATCTGTAACCGTAACCGAAACCGGTATAATATTATTCCTTTCCGTAACCGTATCCAAAACCCAAACTACATATCCATAACATCCCTACTTAAATAATGACTTAAAAGGTCAACAGATTGACTTTACATCGATATCAGCTGTAATTACAAATGTTTCGATTTGATAACATCTGGCTGGAAATCGATTCGTAAAATTGTTTCAATAATACCGATTAATTGGTCTTTTAATTGACAATAAATGACAGAGTTTTAGAGTCAAGCTATGACGTACATTTTCGGGTTGAGGAAGGACTTTTCAACATTGTTTCTTAAGACTTAAACTGTAGCGTACAGTGAGCTTAAATATTATTATTTAGAATCGTCATCATGATCATCATTTTAAGGCATTTAGCAAGCTGAAGTGGCAATGGGAAGGGCACATACCATCAGGTGAGATATAGGCCAAGAGCTTCCTCGTTGTGGATAAAAAAAAACCATAGTACGCAGTATATTTAGAGTAGGTAACATGCAAGGGAATTGTGAGCTTTCATTTACATCTCTCTGCTTTAGTGGAGTTCAAGATGTGCAATGGCAAGCGGCACAGCTGTCAGGTTATTTTCACCAAAGCGGATTGAAAATCTTTTTTTTTGTCGCGGAGGAAATGCTTTGCGCACCGTCACCACTGTCGGGGGACAGCGTGGTGTGTGGGACTCCCGGCGCCCTAAAAAGGACGCTGCTCCATCCTCAAAAGGACGGGGTATACCCACTAAAACCTCCGCGGCGTTCCGTCATCGCCCGAGCGGGGGTGTCGCGAGTATCCGGCCGTAGCCTTAGACTTCAGCGACAGGATTGGAACTCTGCTCAACCGTTTCTACTGAAGTTGAGCAGAAACGAGTCTCGTCTCCAATTTGGCCTGCTTCTTCTTAGCACTGGTTCATTTATTTATTATCCGGAAACAGAGGTAGAGTAAAGTATTATTGGGACGTGTAAAAGCGCTTTTTAAAGCCGATTTGCGGAAAATAAATTATGTTTATAACAGGTTTTGTCTCTGCTTTGGTTAGAGCAGTGGTTCCCAAACTTATTTAGTCTACTGCCCACTTTGAGAATAAATAATTTTTTAGCGCCCCCCATTTTTGTAGTCAAGAGTCGAGCTCAGTCGATGTCTAAGAGTCCTCCTAGTAGATGACGCCTCCCAAGCCTCTACATAACGTCCCGATTTTTTTTCTGGGTCTCTTACCTACTCTTACCCTTTAAGCCTCCAGCGCCCACAAGGGGGCGTTATCGCCCACTTTGGGAAAGACTGTAGAGTTATATGTGTACGGGGAAAAGGACTTCCAATAAACACTTTTATTTGTCTTTCTAAATATAACAATACAATCAATTGTACAGTGGTGCATGACCAAGATGGAGAGTAAATGTCTGGGCGGAACCGGACGCCGAGCTGTCAAGTCCGAGATCTGATAGATATAGGGCTGTATCCAGTGTCCATCAGTTAGAGTCCAATCAAATCACTAATGCGTGAAACAACTCCTCACATTGCTTCATTCCATTGACAGAACATATAACCCAATCGAGTTAACAGACTGCGCACCTGACAGCCGTGACGTCACCTCGACGCTCTGGTACGGACGGGGCGAACGCGGTGAGGCGTGCGGGTGAGAGCGAGGGACAGTCACATTCCAACGATGTGCGCAGTTAGCTCGATCGAGTTTAAACTAATTTCACCACTAAAATGATTACAACCTATCCCGCTCTCCGAAACAACGCATAATAATATGAATATTCATTTCAAATCAGAACGTTGTAGCTGGTGAAGGTAAACACGACTGGAGTTCTCCCTAACTAAATATAACTATAACTTAGTTTCCCAGGGATATCATACCACGAATTATGTTGAATGCTGCTAACTAGCTCAAACTTAATAGGTACAACAATACCTAAGAAGAAGACTGAATCAACATTCAGAAAACATAATCTTATTTTTGATAATAATCATAATTGCTAAAATCAAGTGGCAGTGGGCGGGGCACATAGCTCGTAGAGACGATGGCCGTTGGGGCAGGAAAGTTCTCGAGTGGCGACCACGGGCTGGAAAACGTAGCGTGGGCAGGCCTCCTACTAGGTGGACCGACGATCTGGTAAGGGTCGCGGGAAGAGCCTGGATGCGGGCAGCGCAGGACCGTTCATTGTGGAAAACCTTGGGGGAGGCCTTTGTCCAGCAGTGGACGTCATTTGGCTGAAACGAAACGAAACGAATCTTATTTTGTTTAATAAGAATCCCAATGTTATTTCATTATGTATTTTATATTTGGCTATCGCCCGTCTTCACCATCAATCCCTAATTTTTAAGTGACCCCTTTACACATAACAGGAATTTTATAGGGGTCACTTAAAATAAAGGATTGATGATGAAAACGGGCATAGATGTTATTTAGGTTAATTCTCGCTAAAGCTACTTTTAGGTGCAGTCGTTTAGAATTTTTCATCAAATTAATATGAGACTACAGTGCCATCCTGACGTTCACCATAATTTAATATTTCATAATCTAGTAAGACATTTTAATACAAAACACGATAAAAATAAGGTTGTTTTTAATAAAAGCCTATTTTCCTGTACTCGAGGTTGAAGGACGAGCCAACTCATGCGAGTATCCACATACCGTGCCTTCAAAGAAAATATTTCTTTAATCTCATACATTTACCTACTTGTTCCATTACAAAGGAAATGGAAGCGTTATTATGAGCCCATATGTTTTGTATTTACGCACAAACATTACTGTGAGGTCTCACGGTGCCCGTTGACGCACAAGGTGACACACGAACCAATCACAGAGCTCTACTCAACGCTGTGCGTTCGATTTGCTGCTTTACTTACGCAAGCATTGTTTGTAAATACGGGCGTTAGTCTCTAGTACGAGTACGTGTATGTTACATTTCAAACGGGCCAAAAATCAATTTACTCGTGTCACTGGCAGGGTATTTTACTATTACGTCACGAATATAAAGAAAAAATAAACAAAATAGGACAAAAAAATACAACAAATGGGATACACAAGGCAATAAATACTCGGGTATACATAAGAGTATAAATAAATTGTTTTTAAAAATAGATAATGTTTCATTGTTCAATTCCTTGCATTGTTTTATTTTGTTAAAAGTGATTTACACTAATTTCGTGTGTATAATGATTAGTTAAGTTGCGAAATAAAATACGAACGTTTCAGTTAAGTATATTGCATTTCATTGGTTTCTATAGAGATAATTTTCTCCGCCAAGTTCGAAGCAGATTGAAACACACATACACACACACACACATTTTTAAGAATTTTGTTGTTTTGTTCATGTTTTATCAAAAAAAAAGGTTAATTAGTTATTATTACATTTTACACAAGACCAATAAAAATAACGATTAAAATAGATAAAAGATCAGTTTGGCTTTCCAAAACCCTCTACAAAATCATGCTTCCATTTGACTCTTACAAAGGACAATGGGCAAAATGGTACCCGGCTCCAATAGATATGCTTCTAGTGTCATTTGAAAGGTCTTACCAAGACGAACAACTTTTACTATGACCACCAGTCTCAGATCTGGTTGTGTTCGAAGATAAACATACTTTTTTGCAGAATGGTACCCGGCTCCAATAGTTATGTTTGTAGTGTCATTTAAAAGGTCTTACCAAGACGAACAACATTTACTATGGCCACCAGCCTCAGATCTGGTTGCGTTCGAAGAAAACATACTTTTTGTGTGGTCGAAGTATCACACGTGTCCATCGTATGGTACTTAGGTTATGCGAGGCATGAAGGGTTTACTGCTCCAGCATCCTTCCTTAACTCTATAATTATTGATAGAGATAATTGTGAAATAAATGTTTTTATTTGAAGAACTACTCCCCCCTTATTTATAAAAAGTTATACCTAGGATGAACCTTGGATTAAAATGACATTTCCATACCAAATGACAATTTAAATCAGTGTTCAACTAGGGTGTTACTTTTATTAATTAAGGGGTTGGAGTTTTATTATTTCTTAAAGGTTTTATTATGGGTTGCTAAAGCTAATAAACCCACAAGACCCAATAAGTCCACCCACAAGATGGACCGACGACCTTATAAAGGTAGCGGGAAGGCGCTGTATGCAGGCCGCCACCAACCGGCCATTGTGGAAATCATTGGGGGAGGCCTATGTTCAACTGGACGTCTTATGGCTAAAATGATCATGATGATGATGATGAAAGCGAATAAAGGGCTAATAGCTTGGGTAGTTCATCGTAGATATAATCCTTTCCTTTTCAAGGCTTCTTTTAGTTATATTAATAGATTGTAGTCATAGTACATACTCGTATACATGGATGGTTGTGTTATACTTTCATTATAATACTTAGTGGAATAACTGCTTTCAAAACGTGAATTAGAACTGGCCCCATAGCAGACATTATTCTACATCTAAAGGCCTTTTGAAATATATATTGGTTATGGCTATTGGAGCGGGTACCACTTTCCATACATTTGTGCCCATCATCCTTTCTCCTGCATTCAGAGTTCAGACGTCCGATGTAGCCTTAAAGGAGACAGATATGAAATATTTGAAAGTATAAACGACTTTTTTGGCTATTATAATCGTCTTTTACACCATAACTTCGTCCATGATTGATGGTACAAAAAGTTAGATTACAAAAACGTCATACTCGGACGCTAACTCGATGTGATAGTATCTTTTGACAAAACACCCGCGAATACGACGGCCGGTATAATGTGATCCAGGTATGGATTAAGGGCGAGGTATTTTGGGGGTCACTTACTTTCGTTGATACAAAATAAGAAATTCATGCATTTGCAACGCAAAGTCCCAACGACATCATAAAGGTAGCGGGAATGGATGCAGGCCGCCACCAACCGGTCACTGTGGAAATCATTGGGGGAGGCCTATGTTAGCAGTGGACGTCCTATGGCTGAAAATGATGATGATGATGATGATGATGAACGTTAGAGATTTGTTTTTTCTTTGACAGCTCATAAAAAGTAGCAACAATTTTCGCATCTAAAATATTTTAATATTGTAATAATTGTCATCGTTCTCTCTCAGAATAAAAAGTGTTAGAAAGTCAGACACTTTTTAATGTCATCGAGGTATTCAGAGATTCATGCAGAATATTCTTTTATTTTTTTTCATAGCTTTCTGTTACTCCTCAATCTAGTCCAAAGTCATTTTGGGTGCAATATAATTTTATTACTTCAATAAATGCCCAAATGCGGCCCTGTCCGAGAACGGCTTTGATGACACGCAGAAATCGAAAAAGTTTGCGAATATGCTCTATTCTATGGCCGGTCCGCTGGTGTGATAAAAGAGGATTTACTTTCGCATTATTCTATTGACAGATCTACTTCTACCTACTTACGTCTGCTAGATGATTTAGTAACGTCAAATCGTGGTATGTTCACTGGTTGGATTTTTATTGGCGGTCAAGCTGTAGATGCTGGCAACACAGGAGTTGCAGCGGAGGGAACGAGAGGTGGGAATAGTCTCGTAACGACAAAACCTGAATGAAAAGTGGATTTGATTTGACAGGTTTGTTCGTTCGTTCGTTCGTTTCAGCCGAAAGATGTCCACTGCTGGGCAAAGGCCGGTCCTGCGCCGCTCGCATCTATTCACCTCACCATCCACCACATACCTCTGGCACTGCCTCAGTTAAGTGCTAAAGCCCGGTCTGTGAGCACGTAGAATTTTGTCCAATGACCCCAAGCTACCCAACCCCCACGTGCTCACAGACCACACTATAGACCTATAGGCGCCTAAGTAGGTAGAAAGTCTTTGCAGTACCTACTGTAATAATTCAAAATGCAGAAATATTTCGCATAACGGCAAAATTCATAGGTTTTAAAATTAAAGAGCCATCCAAAGATACTAATGCACAAATAAATTATTTCTGAGCCTTTTAAAATGTGCTTAAATCGCTCTCGAGCGCCAGACCGGGTTACTACGGCCCCAGGAAAAGCCATTTCCGAGGAAACTCTTAAAATAATTAAAAGAAATGTTGCCACTAAAGATTACGTTTTACTGCCGATAGTAGCAAATCAATTAGGGCTGGAGATTTTGAGGTTAGTGAACTTTTTTGACAGTAAAAGTAAAAAGTATTTAATTAGTAGGTAAGTACCTTTTCCCGTGGCTTCGCCTGCGTGAATTTATGACCTTACAGAAATATGCGTAAATAACCTTATGCCCGTTTTCACCATCAATCCTTAATTTTTAAGTGACCCCTATAGCAACACTTAACAGGCATTTTGTTTTCATAGGGGTCATTTAAAAATTAGAGGTCTTAAAAATAGTAGTAGTAATAATAATAGTCAATACATTAGAAATTCTGGACGACTTTTTTAGAGATTTATAAAAAAATATATCAATTTCTCTGAATGCTTCAAACGACATACTAGAGGCTAAATTAACGTAAATTTATGTAAAAGATTTTCTTTATAATCAATCAATCTTAAACTTACTGAAGCTTTTAAGTAGTCATATCTTTTTCCCATTTGACCGCTTTTGATCATTTCATTTGTTGTCTTGAAACTTTTTGTTTATCAACGTAAACGTAAAAGGCTACGTTTTGCCTTCAATTTGACTGATAAGAAATCTCCGTAAAGAGTTTACGCGGCACTAACTAGCACATGACTAATTGTGGGTTTTAGTGGGTTTTTATTTTGCTAATGTGGGTTTACGGGCGGCCGGCTCAATCGTTAAGTCGGGAATTGGCTGGGATTGGGACTGTGACGTCATAGTACAGTCGACAGTACGTCAGACTATAATTTTGTTGCAAAATGGCACCTATTGCAACGTCATAATATGAAACTTCGATGAAATGCTTTCGCCCGTATCTACAAACGTTACTATGAGGTCTTACAGTGCGCGTGGACGCACAGTGTCACGCACGAACCAATTACAGAGCATTCAACGCTGTGCGTTCGATTTGCTGCTTCACTTAAGCAAGCGTCGTTTGTGAATAAGGGTGTAAATCTCTTTGCTAGCTGAAATGATCGAACCACTGAATAATAATAAGAAAAAATGCATAGGGGAGAGTTCGGTATATTGTACCGCCGGGTAAATTGTACCACCCTCATATTTCGTAAAGTATTTATTGAATGTCTGTAATTGCAACACTCAGCGATACACAACTAAAATAAATTAATATCGGCCATGTGGTTTTTGCCGTGACAACAAACACGTGTGTTTTATTTTGAAAAGTATTTTTTCATTGTTTTCAAGTAACTTTTGACAATACATGTTTAGTTTGTAATTTTTAAAAAATTACTGTATTAAGATTTATACACTTTTCTTTTGCAACACAACACAAAATGGCCTCTTTGAAATCTATCATTTTTTATTAGTTCTTGGTTAACCTAGCGCTTAACACAATCGGGCTTTAGTTAGAACTATATCTTTGAGGGATAAAAGCAACGAAAAAATGCTTAATTCGTGCATTTAAGGGTTAACATCATTGAATAACGAACGAAGAACACGGATTTATATTCCGAAGTCGATAAAACGTTCCCCTAAAGACTGACCTGTGCGGATTACGGGTCACTTAACTAATCCAGGGCCGGGCTCAGGTCGTGACCCCCTCCTAAAATTATTAATTGGGACCGTTACTCAATAATGGATCTGCAATAGTATAGGAGCTTTATTAGTGATTTGTTGAATTAAGTCGGACAAATGACATTTATGTAAGTGTTTTAGATCAATCTTGTGTAGAATCGTTTTCATTAGTCTTACAAGTACATTAAGTAGGTACTCTTATACCAATATAATTGATTCAACAAATATTATGTATCCAAACGCTATTCCATTTTATTCCCAGAAATAGTTTTTTTTTTTTTAATTTTAAGTATGCTTTTAAATACAAATTAATATACCTTACCTACCTTCTCGATACTGAAATTTCCACACAAAATATCTTACGAAATCTTACGAAAACTTTCATAACTAAATTGGTCTTACCTCAGAATATTTAATAGTTCAAATTGATGTTTAACAGTAAAACGTAAATATCATAAAAAAATAACAGCTAAGTAAATAAAAATTTCCTTCTTATTTTTGGTGAATTTTATTTATCCTTACCGCAATTTTGACATGGTGACACAACATGACTTAAATCCGCTTTATAAGCCACCTATTATTATTTAGCCGCTTTTTAGAAACACACTGCATACGTAAAACGCCGAACGAGGCGATTGAGTCGCTTTTCGGACGACGCAGCGATAGCTGTTGCTAAAACGCGCGATTCCGATACCACGTCCAAACACAGTCATGAAGACTTCACGAAATCGCCATGCTGCATCGATAGAGTGGTTAAAACGCGCGATTCCTGTACCACGACTGAGCGCATGAAATTATGAAGTTGATACAGTCGCAAAATCGCCGATCGCCGATGCTAAAGTAGCATGTGGCAAATAAGGATATATTAAAATTCCGTACTTCGAAATTCCACGAAGATTAAATATTTCGTATCAATAATGTATGACGAAGGGAATTGTGTAATACAAAATATCCAGGCCTAAGAAAAAGTTCCATTTTTGGATATACCTAAAGGTGTTTTCGTGGAATTCGGTTATCTTTTTACTTCACTAGCTAGATACGAGTTTGTTTTATTCATAAGGAAGAAGCTCTTAGCCTGCATCCCACTCTCTCATGGAAAGTGATGATGAGGCCGAAGGTGGAAGCGAGCTTCATCCGGAATCCTCAACCACAGAGGAACTGGCTATCTTACCTCCAAGTGCCGGAACACCATTGCTGTTAACATTGTTGTTATGGTAAGATGGTGGAAGTTAGCCAGACGGACTGAGAACAAGCCCTACCTCTAACCAAACTGAATAGAAAAATGCTCCTACTAGGAATCGAACCCGAGACTGCTGGATCTGAAGCTGGTGGTCTTACTAAACCACAGAGGCGGTTAAGGACAAGTAGCTTTACTTTTGTGCAATTTCGAAGTAAGGTAGATTTACACCAGAGCATTTTCTCGAGCATTTTCTATGTAATGTAACGTTCTTACAAATGGTACGATACAGGTATAAGCTTAGTTTCTAAAGCACGTTTGATTCATGGAAGGGTGATACACTAGAATTACAAGTAAATGCTCTAGTCCAGTCTTTCCCAAAGTGGGCGATAACGCCCCCTTGTGGGCGCTGCAGGCTTAAAGGGGGGCGGTAAGAGACCCAGAAAAAAAAATCGGGACGTTGTGTAGAGGCTTGGGAGGCGTCATCTACTAGGAGGACTCTTAGACACCGACTGAGCTCGACTCTTGACTACAAAAATGGGGGGCGCTAAAAAATAATTTATTCTCAAAGTGGGCAGTAGACTAAATAAGTTTGGGAACCGCTGCTCTAGTCAATACTCACCTTTAAGGTTTAAGGCTTAAATATTATTATAATGCTACTTCGTGGGCTGTTAAAACAAATAACAGGTTATTTATTTAAATGGAAACTGTAAAAGCTCCACGAAATATATTTTCATAACGTAGGTAGGTAATACAGGCTTAACACAAACACTAAGGCAGGGGCAATAAAATTTAATATTACTGTATAGTGTATAGCCTCTTGCTTACTTTGAAACTAATTTTATTCTAATGTAGGATATTAAAACTAGGACATTAGGGTTGAATTTTAAACCGAATTAAGTATTGTAAGCGTGGGCAAGCCTCCTACTAGGTGGACCGACGACCTGGTGAAGGTAGCGGGAAGAAACTGGACTCGGAAAAGGTACCCTGGTGGAAAGTCTTGGGGGAGGCCTTTGTCCAGCAGTGGACGGACGTGACTGAAACAAACAAAGCGATAAATTAAAAAAAATGTTACAACGAACGATGAACGCACGATGGCCGTTGGGGCAGGAAAGTTCTCGAGTGGCGACCACGGGCTGGAAGACGTAGCGTGGGCAGGCCTCCTACTAGGTGGACCGACGATCTGGTAAAGGTCGCGGGAAGAGCCTGGATGCGGGCAGCGCAGGACCGTTCATTGTGGAAAACCTTGGGGGAGGCCTTTGTCCAGCAGTGGACGTCATTTGGCTGAAAAGAAGAAAGTTACAACGAACGCTTGTTTTGGTGGATTAGCCGCCCGGTAATCTAAAGGGTGGGTTCGTTTTCCAACTTAGGCAGATTGATTTTTCAAGTTATTTAACATTTAGTTTGAGATGCAACTCGTTAGGCTTAAGATTAATAATTATTACAAAAGTAATCGCGATAAAAGTAAGGTAAAGGCCCCCCACTAGGTAGACAGACGATCTGATGAAGGTCACGGGAAGAACCTGGATGCGGGCAGCGCAGGACCGGTAGTTATGGAAATCCTTGGGGGAGTCCTTTGTCCAGCAGTGGACGTCATTTGGCTGAAACGAACCTAATCGCGAGTGAATCAAGAAATCTTACTTGAGCATGATACCGTAAGTCTTTATTAACATTGGATGGTATAATTATTTCAATCAACCGTACAATCTGAATCCAACCACTTGCTAAGTAAATTCCCAATTACAAAGTCAGTCTGAATGCACGACATTTCTATACAATCTGTGCTGAATCTAAACATAGTAAAGTTATAACAGATACACCACTTGTCTTTTCTTAAAAGATTACGCGATAAGGCCATACATAATTTGTCGTCTAGAATCATCGATATGATTTTATCACGGCGCGCATCTTAGGTCAGTCGGTCGGTGATGACGATGGCGATCACTGCGCGTGCATAGATCACCAAGACCAATGACAGGACGCGTTGATGTGAACTCATCGCTACAAATTCATACACGACATCTGATCGCCATCGCGCACTCAGACTGTACGCGTTGGTTTGGCTGAATAATAATAATAAATATCCTTGGACATTGTACACTGCGCTTCTAGTCCCAAACTAAGCAAAGCTTGTACTATGGGTACTAGACAACGGATATAAACATACTTAAATACTTTTTTTTTGTAAATACATACTTATTATACATAGAAAACACCCAGTCCAATACAAACAAATATGTTCATGCACACAAATGTTAACTTATGTACCATAAGTCCATAACGTTCCAAAATACAAAGTTCTCTTCGCTCCTAAATGTAAATGTTCCAAGCCTGGGTACCTACTTCATAACATAAGACGTAATGCCTAAGTTTGCAACCACGGCAATTCGAATCTTATCTAACGCATATTAATATTTAAGCCCAGTTTCTACCAAAGCGGAGAGGTGTGCGGCAAAACTGGCAGGTTTATTTCCACGAAAGCGGAGAGGAGACGAAAGGAGAGGATCTCCTGTGTGCTGTGTGTAGTTGTCAGCTGTCACTCTATTGCTATCTATGAATCATAAGACGCTTTCGAGTGTGTGAAATGCGAGGAGAAGGCAGCGGGGAACGATGCGCGATGCCGCTTCTCTCCAGATAGATATCTACTCATAATTATTCTATAGAAAAATTGTTGTAAGTGTAAACTTGTTGGTGATCTTTTTAAATAAAGAATAAAAATGAGGCCGCCCGACACATCTAATCTCCTCTCCTCTGCGCTCGATCCAATTCCAACGAAGCTGAGTGAAGAGGAGATGTTGAAATAACGAAAATGGTTATTCAAAATACTTCTCCCCTCTGCTCCGCCTTGGTAAAAAACGGGCTTTAGGGCCTTAGCGGAGCAGAGCGGAGAAGTGTTTTGATTAACCCATCTGATTTTATTATTTCCACTTCTCCTCTCCGTTCTACAGCTCCAGCGTAGAAAAATTTGACGGCCCGATACTTCTCCGCTTTTCTCCGCTCTGCCTTGGTGGATCCTGGGCCTAAGTTGGCTGTACCGTTTGCGCTATAAACTCTTACAGCTATACAATCTGTGTTGAACCGAATGGCGCATTAATTTTGGATGGCGAAGCAGAATTACCGCTATTATACGACCTTTCACAATCGATCCAGTACTTTTATTGTCATTTTTATAAATGCCCCAATTTATTATTGAACTTCGTAACTCAGCTGATTAGACGAAATTGGATTTTATTGGGTGTAATATAAAGTTATGGAGTGTACATGATTTATGTTAGATTTGGGTTATCGGTAGAAGTTTAGTACTTAATAGAGTTAGTAGTTTATTATTGTAGAACCTTAGGTAATAATATTACAGCTTGTTTTCGTTCGTACGGTTGTATACGGATCGTAAATGACATGTGTTGTTACTTACTATATTGTTATAGGACTTGTAATCAAAATTACTTTGTTTGCGGGTGATTAACGTTAACGTTTTAACGTTATTCCAATATTACCTGGCATCAGCCTACCTCTATTACAACTACATTAGTCACAACGTACATAGGAGCAGAAGACCATTTACGTACAAAGTGCTCTTGGGCAACGCACACATAGACAACGCTCACGGACACGATATCGCCAGTAATCGCAAACCAGTCTAAACCAGTGCGCGAATGCCGCCCGCTTAAGACGCGTCTGTGTGAGTATGCAAAATTAAGTACATACAGGTGATTTTCTTCTGTTACTGTCTATATTGGCACGGCGACCACGAGTCGGAAGACGTAGTGTGGGCAGGCCTCCCACTAGGTGGACCGACGATCTGGTGTAGGTCGCGGGAGGTGCCTGGATGCGGGCGGCGCAGGACCGGTCTTTGTGGAATTCCTTGGGGGAGGTCTTTGTCCAGCAGTGGACGTCATTCGGCTGAAACGAACTGTCTATTTTGTGGTATATGTAGATACTGGCGGCCGCCCGCGACGTCGTACGCGTGGATCCCGTTTTACTCCCTTAAGGGTGGAGTTTCGTAGAATCCTTTCTTAGCGGATGCCTACGTCATAACATCTACCTGTATGCCTTTCAGCCCGATCGGTCCAGTGGTTTGGGTTGTGCGTTGATAAATAAAATCTTTGGACAATTTCACACAGCGCCAGCTAGCCCCAAAGTAAGCAACTTAATGCTTGTGTTATGGGTGCTAGCTTAACGGATATACTACTTATATACTTTTTTTTTTAAATACATACATATCGATAGTGGAAATATCAATTACTGTAAGGGACAAAACACGACTTTTCAGGAGAGCCAAAAAACGATTTTTTTTTTCTTTATACCTCAATATCTTTTTATGTGATGTTACGATTTAAATAGTTTCTATGGCAAAGATTCTTAGAATTTTCTGTTCTTTCATAATATTAACGCCAAATTTTCGAAAAATGGGTAGTTTAAAAGATAGCATGTCCCTTACATTAAAAAAACGAGCTTGACTGTACCTTACAATGTTGAAATTTCACAGTATGGAATGTCATGTATGTTGTAAGGTACATTTAAGAATAAACACGACAGTAATATTATTGTAACTTGACAATTTTAACATTGAAACCTGATGTAAGTAGAGGTTGCATTCGAGTATTCATTAACAAAACGAAGAGAAGAGATAGAAACAAGACAACTTAGTGTTCACAAATGCAGTTGGAGGCATCAAATACACATCACCAACAAAACATTTAGTCACTGATGATGCCTACGTCTGCATTTGTGAACAAGTTGTCTTGTTTCTATCTTTTTCTGTTCATTTTTACGCAGTTAGGTTTTTTTTTTCAATTATCGTTCGTTCGTTTTAGCCGAATGACGTCCACTGCTGGACAAAGGTCTTCCGCCAAGGATTTCCACAACAACCGGTCCTGCGCCACCCGCATCCAGGCACCTCCTACAACCTTCACCAGATCGTCGGTCGACCTAGTGGGGGTCTGCAGCACATTACGTCTTCCAGCTCGTGGTCGCCACTCAAGAATTTTTCTGCCCCAGCGGCCATCAGCTTTGCAAGCTACGAGCTCCATCCACTGCCACTTGATTTTAGCGATTCTGCGGACTATGTCAGTCACTTTGGTTCTCCTGCGGATCACGTCATTTCTGGTGCAATCACTACGAGCATAGCACCCTCCATCGCCTTTGACCTTGAGTCTTCTTATGAGGCCCACAGTAAGCGACCATGTCTCAGATCCATAAGTTATCAAAGACTTTTGTCTTGAGACAGTGCGATATTTCAGACGTGAGAATATCACGAAGTTTCCTGAACGTTGCCAGCCGAGTTGGATTCGACGATTGACCTCTTCCTCGAAGTAAGACCTACCTAAGGCTGGTTTTAGTGTCACGCAGACCGTCAGTGCGGATCGCTCCGCACAGCCAATCTGTATGAACTGATAGGGAGCGAGCGATTCCTGCGGACCGCATTACTCTAAAACGCTTCCTCGAAGTTTACAGATCGGCTGTGTGAAGCGGATCCGCACTGGACGGTCCGCGTGACACTATAACCAGCCTAACTGGACTGTTTGTACTAGGTATATATAAGTGTCAACAACTGCCGAGTGTAGAGTATCCAACCTTTAGAGGAGTGGGTGCAACACGGACATTTGACATGATTTTGTCTTGTCCATGTTTCATTTTAAGACCCCCTTGTTGAGAGGCTCGACTCAGGCCATTTTGCATTGTGCCTAGATCTTCCACGGTCTCAGCCATGGCTATGATATCGTTTGCGAATCGAAGGTGGGTTATTTAGTCACCGTTGATATTTATGCCGAATCCGTTCCAGTCCAGAAACAGTTTCGGAGTTTTCAGTTCCCCCTGTCTGCTGCTGCAACTGGTTTCGAGTCTTGATCCTGGAGACGGAACGACATTGTGGCGTTTTCGTACAAGCCTTTCAACATTTCGATGTATCGATATAGGTAGTCAATTTGACACCGTTGGAGAAACTGTAGTAGGTACTGCCCAGGTCTCGATCGAAGCTTTCTCATAGTCCACAAACGCCAGGCAAAGTGACTGACTATACTCCTCGGTCTTCTGTATAATTTGCCGTGGCGTATGTATGTGGTGTACTAAAGCGATTGAGAGATTGAGAGGCTGGAAGTCATCGAGCTTACGAGCGAGACGATTCGTAATGACTCTCGAAAACAGCTTGTAGACATGGCTCGGAAGTGAGATGGGTCTATAATTCTTCAACAAGGTTTTGTCGCCTTTTTTGAAGAAGAGTGTCACCACACTTCTGTGCCATACCGTAGGCGTTTTTCCTTCGAGGATGACGGAATTGAACAGCTTCTGAAGAGCCTTCAGCCCCTCGGTCAAAAACCCAACTGCGTAAAAATGAACAGAAAAAAGATAGAAACAAGACAACTTAGTGTTCATAAGTGTAGTAGGAGTGGGAGGCATTAAATGCATATCACCACCAAAAAAAGTAATTGATATCCTATATGCATATTAACGTAAGGGCCTAATTATAATAAATCAAAAAGTTTTAAATGAAGTAAGGTTCAATGAGTTCAAAAGTTAAAACCAACAGTTTAGGGTAAGGGCTGAATTGTATTATTAAAAGGAATTTACGTCCTTTAAATCATTTGTTTCCCCAAAAGTCGTATTCAGACGACTAAAAATGTTTAAGGTAAGGGACATTTTTTTAAAGATATCAACATTTCAAGTATACCAATCGATAGAGCCGAAAATTCTGAATGCGTTGGTATATATAACTCATTTTGGCCAAAATGTCCCTTACATTAATTGATACTTCCACTATCGATATTATACATAGTAACACCCAGACCCGTTGTAGGGCAGCGAAGTTGTTGTAGGTGTTGATGATTGAAAGGCCGTGTTTCACTAATTAAGTTTATTGCCAGGTCTGCACAGTTTAATACACACAATCACAAGTGTAATGGCCGGAGTACGAAACGCTACTGGGCGCGAAAGGCGCTCAAATACATACGTCACAAGATCGAACGAATGAAGGAATGAATGAGTTTTAGTGTTGGAACCCAACATGCTCCACCTCTACAAAAGGAGAGAACTCTTATTTATAAGCAAATTACAATTACCAATAACAGCGAGCTATAATACATAAAAAAGGAACTGTGACGCATGTATAGACTTACATAAGATATTAATTTTCATATGAAAGGTGAATACATTATTACTTATACAAAGTTTAGTTACTACTCAATGAACAACGATGTCCAAAGGGAAAACAAAAAAAAATGGGAGTACAGCGCTACAAGGCAACCTATTTGTCACTATGTTACCTAGTTAGTACTTAACATTAACTTATAATTAATTATTATCATCTATAGGTAGGATACAGATATTACGAATAATATTTAACGTTACTTAAAATTAATTATTATCATCTATAGGTAGGATACAGATTTTACGAATAGAGCGCACATGGCTCTTTCTATTAGACCTTATTACTTCTACCGCTCTTACGCGGCCATCATGACCAGGAAAAACCTTAGTAACTCTAGCCATGGGCCAAGACATTACAGGTACATTATCCTCTTTCAAAATTACAATTGTGCCTACCTTTACATTGGGTAAAACATCTAGCCATTTAGGCCTATTTTGCAAACTATTAAGATATTGCTTGTACCACATTTTCCAAAATGATTGTTTAATTTGATTACATAGCTGCCAAAATTTAAGTCTGTTGGAAGGAATATTTGTTACATCATTTTCAGGGTACATTGTTAGTGAATTTCCTATTAAAAAATGTCCCGGTGTCAAGTAACTAAAATCATTTACATCTGATGACAATGGAATAAGTGGTCTTGAATTCAATATACATTCAATTTCAATTAAGATTGTATTTATCTGTTCATAAGTTAACAATTGTGATTGTAACACTCTTTTTAAGTGGTATTTAGTGCTCTTCACTGCAGCCTCTGCAAGTCCCGCAAATGTAGGCGAGTAGGCCGGAACAAAATGAAAGTTTATGCCTTGATTGGCAGCAAATTGACATACTTTATTTTGGTGACTACCAGATGCCTGCAGTGAATAGAGTTCAGCTAATTGGTTCCGTGCGCCTTTAAAGGTGCTAGCATTGTCAGAGTAGATTTCCCTGGGCAACCCTCTTCTAGAGATAAGTCTTTTGAGACACGCGAGATAGGTTTCTGTGGTAAGATCTGATGCGAGTTCAAGATGAACCGCTTTTGTAGCAAAGCATACAAATACGCAGATATAGCCTTTACCCACTAGGGATCGTCTCACTCGCGAAAGTTTTACATTTATAGGCCCAGCAAAATCCACTCCAACCTTTTCAAAGGGGCGACTCATAGCGGTCACTCTATCGGCTGGCAAGGAACCCATCAACTGCTTGGAGGCACTAGCCTTGTGTCTGAAACATAATACACAATCCTTAGTTAATTTCTTAACATACATTAAACCGTTTGCAATCCAAAATTTTTGATTTAAATTACACAATAATAGCTTCGGTCCCGCATGTAACAGTCTTTCATGCTCAGACTTTATAATACAATCAGTAATATGACATTTTTTGGGCAAAATAACCTGATGCTTATGTGCATATGGAATATTAGAATGGTGTAGTCTGCCGCCAACACGCAAAATGCCTTTACAATCTAAAAATGGGCATAGACTTTGCAAGGGACCCTTAACAGGTTTATTATTTCTTAAACATGCAATTTCGTCCTTAAAATATAATTCTTGTTCATTCTTAATTATCAACAATAAAGCATTATTCAATTCAGAAGATGACAAATAATTGTAAGATATTTTGTCACCTTTTATGTTGTTTACAAACCGCAATACATAAGCCAACGTACGTACCATCTTGTGTATGCCAGAATAATTACGTAAATGATCAAAAATGTCACCCGTGTATGTGGAGAGTTGACTGGTAGAGAATGCTGACCCGGACTTGGTCTCAGGTAAGTTTGCAGGTAAATCTATTTCAGATTCAAAATTGTATTTATTATCGAGCAAAATTTCAGGCCCATCCCACCACATGCGACAATCGTGAAGCTCACTGGGTGAAACGCCCCTACTTACATAATCCGCAGGATTGTTTTCAGTGTTTACATAAAGCCAGCGACAAACAGATAGATTTTTGGTGATCGCTTTAACCCTGTTAATACACACAATCACAAGTGTAATGGCCGGAGTACGAAACGCTACTGGGCGCGAAAGGCGCTCAAATACATACGTCACAAGATCGAACGAATGAAGGAATGAATGAGTTTTAGTGTTGGAACCCAACACCCGTCACAGAAATTAAAATTCATCATTTCAATTTCTGCCCGGCCGGGAATCGAACCCGGGACCTCTCGGCATAGTAGTCCGCTCTGAACCACTACACCAAACGGCCGACCAATCACTATGTCAGTCAGTCAGTCAGTCAGCTTTGAGTTATAATATTTAGATACGTGCCGTCATCATTTACTTATCAGTCCGTATCACAACAGAGCGAAATACCGATATTATTCTCATTTCGCCGACGATATCGTAAATTTGGGAGACGGAAGTGTCATTTCCCATCCGAAGTTATGTTTGTAAGGAGGAAAACATCCTCGAATGTTGACTGGTAGATCTGATTTGGGATTGTCTCGCATTATTGAGTTTTTGCTTCATTTGTAGAGATTGATTCGTGATTTACTTTGCTTGTACAAAGGTGCCTTGGTATTATTCTGATTTGGAAGTTTTTGAGTATATAACTCTAACTGTTATTTCAGTTCACACAATAGACACACGAATAGGAATGAGTCATCATCATCTCAGCCATAGGACGTCCACAGCTGAACATAGGCCTCCCCCAATGCTTTCCATGTTGCCCGGTTGGTAGCGGCCTGCGTCCAGCGCCTTCCTGCTACCTTTATGATGTCGTCGGTTCACCTTGTGGGTGGACGTCACACGCTGCGTTTTCCGGTACGAGGCCTCGCTTATAGGAATGAGTGAACTGAACGAATTGACGACCTCATAAAGGTAGCAAGAAAGCGCCGAATGCAGTCGCTCCCAACCAGTCTCTATAAAAATCATTGGGGGAAACCAGTGTTCAGCAGTGGACGTCCTATGGCTGAAATGATGATGACTGATTATGCAAACATCATCTCCTCTCCTTTTCGCTTCGGTGGAAACCGGGCTTTAAAGAAGATCATCATCATCATCATCTCAGCCATATATGTCGTCCACTGCTGAACATAGGCCTCCCCCAATGCTTTCCATATTGCCCGGTTGGTAGCGGCCTGCGTCCAGCGCCTTCCTGCTACCTTTATGATGTCGTCGTCGTCGTCGAAAAAGATTTAAAGAAGATAAAACGCTGAAATAAGTTCAGAGAGCTCACGTAAAAGAAATTCCCGTATAGTGATAAATGCTCGCTTGTCCGGCCGCCCCGTGCGAGCGCCCATCAATACTTATTTGCCCTCAGATATCCATTTATTAAGCTCAATCAGAGGACAACGCTTGGGGATAACATGGGTGTTAGGGCAAGTTATAAGCGGTCACAAGTTAAAGTAAAGCCGAAGGCGTAAGCTTGTGCTAAGCTTACGCTTTCGGCTTTACACGCCTGAATTTTGGTCTGCCATAGAAAGTCTTCACCGCGCGCCTGTCTCCTAAAAGTCGGGATAAAACTATCCTATGCTTTTTCCTAAGATTCAAAGTAATCTCTTTACCTAATTTAATCTGCCACTCATTACTAGCATGCTGTAGAAACACGCTAAAGAATTACTTGTAATGTAAATTTAGCATTTCTAATCTAAATGATGTCGGAATCTGTTGTGTTTTCCAATAAAATTAAATTAAATTAAAATCTAAGGTTCAGTAGCTTAAGTGTAAAAGAGTAGCAAACATCCATCCATCTATCCATCCTCTTCTTATAGGTGTTTTAGTATAAATGTCATGGTGTCATTTTTCGCTATAACCAGTTAATATCTTGTACCACCCCATAAACAGGCTTGATTCCTTCATAAAATATTAAGAAGCTATCTGTTCCAGAATAATCTTCACCCTTGATCATGGGGAAAGAAATTACGTGTTTTTGGAGATAAATATCAACTGCTTTGAAAATGAACACCTAATTTATTTAAGCATGGCAACATTATGAGAAAAAATATTATGATTAAGAAACGTGCAAAGATTTTTTTTATGTGGTACTGTTTCAGGGTACCATAATACTTTATGGATTTAAATAATGTTCGAAGGGTAATTATAAATCCACGCTGCAACTTTAAATGAGCACCTTGTCAAATTGTTTCTCAGTATAAATTCAATTTTTAATTATTTATTTCATTTTAAGCCTCTTTAAATTAATTGAATTGGGTTCGATAAAGTGAAATTCAGAGTCTGTAATAAAAATTAAATAAGTATTTGCCAGAAAAATATTATTACATAAAATATCATAAATTTTTCGTAAATATCTTGACACTTTACTTTCTACGAACATAATGTATGAACGTATTTTATTATTATTGTGGTTTTTTGCCTCATGGCTCCTGGTGTGATTACACTTTGAGAGGGAAACGTTACTGTTATTCCAATAAAGGAAAAATACTTGTATAAAATGCTTATTTTCTCACAAAGGTTTATGTGTGTAGGAAATTTTACTGAGGCGAAAGAGTGATTCGCAATTTAGTACTTTGAAGAATAATAATAATAATTAATTATAGAAAGATTTAAGAATGATTATTGTTCTGTTGGTTCTTTTTTTCAGACATTGTTTATATTCTCATTTGATAGCAGTAACAACTAGTATGTGACGTCAAGACAACCGTTTGAACTCAAAATCATTGCGAAAATAACTTCGACAAGCGATCTTTTTTTACCCCAATCGCACCTGAGATGCAGTCTAAGATGGTACATATCGGCCCTGTAAGTGCCTATTCACTTTCAACTTGAGAAGGCCCGTATTATATTCTTCGGGAAAGACAGCAGCAGGCAACGAATTCCAGCATCGATGACGATCTAAGCGAATCTTAACAACTCTATTTTTAACAGCCTATTTACACCTGCATCGACTACCAATTTAATGAACAGAACCTCAGTTTTGTATGATTTACTTACCTTTACATTAAATAAACCTCACGTAAAGCTTTAAGCGCTACTTTGAGAAATTAAAGCCTCTAATTCACTACACTGACCTACCTTATGCCGTCTAATTTTCCATGACAAAAAGAGAAAAAGGTTTAATTTCCCTCGCAGCCGTCGCAAAAGTTAAATATAACGCCGTTCCGACGGAGCGTTTTCAATAAATCCCCGTATTTACGGAGGCTCATTAAAACGGGCGAGCGTTTCCATCATACGACGGGAAAATGACGCGATGACGTCACATATTATTTATTATGAATAAAAGCCTGTCGTCATTTACAAGGGATCTTATTCTTTTTAGTTAAAAATGATGTCTACTGCTAGACAAAGGCCTCCCTCAAGGACCCTACGCTACCCGCATCTGGGTGTTTCCCGTTTCCTAGATTAGGTACTATTATAACATACCTATTCTTACTATAGGTAAATTGTCACTAGGAAGTTGTAATTTTTAAACTGACGATCTAACGTAATGAAACTTTTATTATAAAAACAAGCCTGAAAATCAATTAAGACTTTTACTTTTACCGACTAAGAGCGATCTCATTTTTATTTATTATTTTAGCACTAAATACCAATAGGTACGGCATATACGTGGCCTTATATAGTTCTACTTACAGTGAATAATTATTACAGTATTTTCAAACCAAACTCAAACTAAGTTACCACCTAAAGCTTTTTTAAATATTTTTTTGTACTTTATTAAAGGCAATGACGTCTGGTTTTCAATTAAAACCTGAGCAAACAATGAAAACGGACCCTAAACGATCCAGTTCATTTAAAGTGGTCTGTTCAAAACTGCCTCAGGAACAGAGCAAAATTAATTTGATTATTACGACTACTATTGTGCGGTAAATATTCATTATTACGCAATAAATTAAGTTTTGTTTGACTGTAAATTACAATAACTCAAGCAAAGATAAGCGTCTTCAGATTGACTTTGCTCCCTCTCTCTTTCTCTTTGAGAGGATATTAAACGATGTTAATTAAAACAAATTAGAAACAAGATATCTAATATAAATAACTCATCCTATTAAATACATAATAAAGGACCGAAGACAATCTGAAAGTGATAGAATTAAATTGCGTCTCAAAAAATCTGAAACACAAAGAGAGTGATTTTAATTGGAATCGGAGATTCTTTTATTGAATCTATTCAATCATTAACACAATCTTTTTGAAGAACAATTTAAATACTCTCACAGTAATTAAGTTAGGTAGGTATATACTTATAGATCGTGCCATCCACAAAGACGCGCCCCACCAATTTTATGTCGAGAGTAGCGCGGGAGTTTGATCCGAGCAATCCGAGCGTCATTATTGTAGTGTGCGTGTGCACTCATGGATAATTTAGAGTGTACTTATGTTATAGTGTGATTAAAACACTCAAATATTAAAAGAATAATGGTGGGGCGCGTCTTCGTGAAAATCAGTGTCTTGGCCGACGGGCCAAGACGTTACTGAGTGGGTGGCCTTTTTGACAACTTTATTATTATTTTTTTCCTTTTTTCTTTCTCCTTTTGATGTTTGTGATCTAAATGTGATCACGTTATGAATGTATCTATTTTCTACTATTGTTGTTGTCAAATAAAGATTTTTCTTTCTTCTTTCTTTCGTGGATGGCACTATCTATAAGTGTTTTGAAGGTACTTAAAACATTTTTTAACATGATTTATTATGTGTTTAAAGTAATTATACAAACTCTTCATCAAGCTTTGCAAGGGATGAGGAAAGTAGCAATAACCAAAATAATGTTATCTGTGATTCTAAAGCTGGGTTGCACCATCTTACTTTAACTTTGACAAACGTCAAAAATCTGTCAAACTCCATACAAAAAACACCGGTTATTGTTATAGTTACGGTTAAAGTTAGGTGGTGCAACTCAGCCTTAGTCCTATTATATTTTTTCCTTGAATTGAAAGAAATACAAACTTTTTATTAAGTTGATATTACGAGTATTTGTAATTCTACTTTTGTTTGTGGAAGATCACTATTTTTTTCCACCACTCCCTAGAAACAATTTACGCCACCTACATTTCTGGCTAGAAATCACGTCTTAATGATGAAATGTTTGCAAATCTAGAGACTAATACGTTGTTACTCCATGGCATAGAGAGAACAGCCACTCTATTAAAGGTTCGACCAAACCAACGCGTGCAGCCTGCGTGCGCAATGACGATGGCGATGGCGAACCTACTAATTCCATCGCGCTCGCAGGCTTCACGCGTTGTTTTGGTTGAACCCTAAAATAACGTTGTAGCTTGAAATCTTGGCTTTTGTTGGGCCAAAGGTTTGGCCGACTTGGATACGGATACGACGGTACATCAAGCTGTGGCATTTATTTAGTTGATTTACACAAGATTTGCATCAAATGTCATGGTTTATGGTAGGAAATTGAAACAAAGGTTTGGCCAACATGGATACAGACTCAGATCATAGAAGGGAATAGATGTGAAACGGGGGCGTGGCGCGTGTCTCCGCGATATGCCCAGAAACGAACATCGGCCGCGTAGCTAGGTTAGTCGCGATTCAGTCGTACTAAGGAAATGTTCTCCGATATTTTGGATAATGCGTCGTTACGTGCAATAAAACAAGTGAAACGAAGAACTACAGGAACAATGGAGTCATTTACTACATGTAAGTATTGCAAATCCATTGGTATTTTGCTTATAAATAAAAAAAACTAAACATTTTTACGAACGAATTCAGTGCCGTAACAGTTACTGCGATATCGAAATAAGTGGTGATAAAAATTCTAACACACTTGTACATTGACGATTTAGTTAGCAACCACTTTATGTCATGCTCAACTACTGTGCAATGTATTTAATTTCTTCCGATATCCACTGTCGTGTGAAAATACACAGTACGGCCGCATGTGCCGGTCGTAACATAGTGCCGTGCTCGTGTTCTAATGCGGTTTCCTATTATCGATAAATAGAAGTAAATTATAATTTTCTATTTTGTAATTTTAAATAAAAAAATGATGTGTTACTTGCGATTATAAGATTTTACAAAAAAAATAATAACAGTAGAAGTAATTAGTAACTGTCAACTATGTAATTACTATAAGAGCTAGTTGAAAGCCTAATATAGACATTATTTTTGATAAACATATGCGGTACGCAGATCGCCATAATTAAAAAGTAAATGCGTGATAGTAATTAATAATAACGTATAATATGAAAACCTTTTTATTATTATACCGTATAATAATAAAAAGGTTTTCATACATAAGCATTTTGTGAAACTAGTTTCGAGCCTTGCCCCTAGCGATTTAAAGTATCGATATCTTGCCGACTCCATTTTATCTTTGTTCTCTCACTAGCGTTTTCAAAGTGTGCGTCACGTCACGCGGCCATTGATTGGCCATAAGGCACGCCTTCTGGCCAATCACAGCACTTTTAAGCCGGTTGCACATGTTGTCGTAGACTCTCAGTCGCTTTGTTTTTACACAGTTGAATGTGTGTGTGGGAGCTGTGGTGGGGGAAATGTGGGGACACTGGTTCTCGTTGTAGTTACGCGCGACTTCATATCTATTCTCTTTCTATGATCTGAGGATACAGATGATGGCACATAAATCATAATGTTGTGCTAACTTATTCCATTGTAATAAGCACGCAACAAACCTAAAGCCTTATGTGCTTTATATTGAAACAAAGACTTCATAACCTGATCCTAGATTGTACAGACGCTGGCACGTCAAGCTATGGTAAGTATTTTGGTACGACTTTCCAACATCATGTTAAATCTGATGTATTTTCGACTGTACATGTTTTTTAGCCAAAACTTTAGAAAACGCATTCCTCTAAATAAATAGAACCGAAAATTTGTATTAAAGTTTCAAAAACAGTGAGAGCACAATGCGGCTGTCAGTAAAATATGCCTAAAATGAGTGAACAAAATGGCCGTATCCATGACAAAGGTCCGATTTAGTTTCTTGATAAGAGGAAGGTCAAAATTATTATAAAGGGAACGAACCTTAATATCTTTGTGGCTGCGGTAAAGTGTCAGCTTTTACCCTGAAAAATGTTGAAGAAATGGTGCCTAAAAGGAACAAAAATATGATTTTTAATGAACGACTGTAGTTCAAAAGCAATGTGTTTTATGAAGCTTTCATCTTATCTATTAAAATCCATGATCAAACAGCAATGATCTGCGTTTAGTCTGAAAAACCTAAAAAAATGCCTTCAAAAATCCTCAATGAGCGAGCGTTTATGAAGAAGCAATCCTACTAATATTATAAATGCGAAAGTTTGGATGTCTGGGTGTCTGGATGTTTGTTACTCTTTCACGCAAAAATTACTGAACGGATTTTGATGAAACTTTACAGTATTATTGTTTATAACCCAGAATAACATATAGGCTATAATTTATGACGATCTGTGACAAACTAAATTTCACGCGGGTGAAACCGCGGGCAAAAGTTAGTACTTTCATAAAGTTTTCATTACCTAAATGCAATCGACAACACATCGTGTTATTCATTTTTTTAGCAGAGTAACACTTATTATAACTACTTAAGATGCCACAATGTTTACCTTGACGTCACTCTGTACGTCACTTATCACCAGAACATCAATTTTAGGATATAATTGCATCTTTATCCAACTTAGAAACATTTAGCACACAACACAACACTATGAGTAATAAATATAAAAACTTAAGACTGTAAGTCAGTATTTTGCTGGAAACGATATTTACCTGGCACCTACAAGTACAGATCAACTAGGATAGTAAAAAAATGTAAACAGATAAAAGTCTCTACGAGCTATGTGCTATGTCGGTCACTTTGGTTCTCCTGCGGCAGTTGGGGCAGAAAAGTTCTCGAGTTGCGACCACGGGCTGGAAGACGTAGCGTAGGCAGGCCTCCTACTAGGTGGACCGAGGATCTAGTAAAGGTCGCGGGAAGAGCCTGGATGCGGGCAGGACAGGACCGTGCATTGTGGAAAACCGTGGAGGAGGCCTTTGTCCAGCAGTGGACGTTATTTGGCTGAAACGAACGAATATAAAAGTCAAAGGAAATTGAAAAGCTCATGGCCATAAATGTCTTGCTCTATCTTCCGCGACTGTAACCGTTACGTGTGTAGCGGGCAAAGTAATTTGCGGACAGACCGACAATTTGGGAGCAATTTGCTTGTTCAAACATTCCGTCCACATAAGGGCTGTTGACACGATAGGACAAAGGACCAGTAAAAACCGGATCGATACGGTGACTAAATGTTATGTAACGGTGGCACGGGAAGAAATAAAGGAAGGAAGAAATAAATAATAGGCTAGGTGACAAAATTTCTATTTTTGTCCGTCAGACAGATAATTAGAAAATATTAGACTCATATTGTTTATTTTCTTTCGTAATTAAATAATAACAGTGCTACATCGAGTTGAAATGGCGCGTTACGTCACGCTTCAGTAGTTTTTTTACTCAAAAGTCAAGTCACGTGACATTTCAACTCAATATAATACTGTTATTCGATTATGAAAAAAATAAAAAAATATGTGTCCAAAGTTTTTTTATTATCTGTCAGGCGGACTAAATAGAATTTCGATTTCATTACCCAGTCATCATCCCTATTCCGTGCATTAGCGTGACGGTAACGTGATTCAAACGTAAAATTACCTAGTTTTTGATTGCTTATAAAAATTGGTGGTCAGAGTACTCGCCAGCAAACTTAAGGACGATTCAAGGCTGCACATGAGGTAAAAAGTAGAAGTACTTAAGTAAGATAGCAGTGAACGTCCTGTGGCTGAAATGATTATGATAAATAAAGTAAAAAAAAGGTAACATTGAGCAGAAATATAATTTATTAAAAACTAAAAGTCATAACCAGCTAACCTTTTCATTTATAGCTAAAACAAAGTTGTCAATGCTATACTTAACACTTAAGGACTCGCGCCTTAATTTGAAACATCCATACTCGCTACCGGGTGCGCTGGACCCAGTATATAATATCCTATGTATTTTTCAAAAACACTTAAAAAAAGTGAAAACTAGTTATTAGAGGGATAATATGATAATAAACAAAGGCAATAATAAACCAAATAGTAATATTTACTGAATTGTACTTAAATAACAAATAATTAAAAAAAAATAAGGAATTTTGGCAAAATAAGGCTTGATTTTGAAAAATTCTGTAATTAATTATTTTCAACAATACTTTTTATATTTTCTTATACTACTATGATTTGTATATTTAGACTAATTACCAATTAATGACAATTTATTATAGAACACAAAAAAAACCACTTTATTTACCGGATCCAGCGGACTTAAAAACACCTTTTTCGTCTATAGCACTCACAAACAGTGAGCTATCTGACGAGTACGACCACTATTGGCCGTGCTGCATTGCTGTTGAAAGGTACTAAGAGCGGCAACTTCGCAAACATCAAAACTTTAAAGTTATTACACAAAAATTGGAGGACTGGGTCCGTTAGACCCATTAGCGAGTCCTTAAGTGTTAAAATACCCAATAAAAACAAATTAATGTCGAATTTTGAAAAATCCGCAACATTGTAAAAGCCCCTTATGTCTTATTCAAATGCATTTAAACTGTAGCTACACTGAAACCTGAAGCAAATTGGAACGTTTGTTTCGAAAGCTATTGCTTGATAGAGCGGGTGCTCTATTTCCTCTACACCCTATCTACAACATGAACAGAGTGGTCTAAATTGTTCCCTTAAATAAGAGAAATAAGGAATGTGCAGTTATCTTTAGCTTTTTAAGATTTTAATTTAAATAAAGGTCCCAACATACAGCCTTGCGGCATCCCACACACTAAGTTGTAACTAGACGGCTAATTACTTATTCTATCGAACGCCTTCCAAAGGTCAGAATAGAAACCGTTTATTGTGTCGAATGGAAAACAAAACCGTTTTCATACATATTTCATCACTCTATTCACTAGCTCTTACGCCATGTTGAACTGAAGTGAAATACTTTTAAACAGCTGAATTTGTTATGTAATGGACTACAAATCAAGAGCTTGTAACATTTGTGTGTGTTAAAATTTCTAGCAAAATGGAAACGCGACGTTGCATCTAAACAGGTATTTTAATGGAATTTATTATTCCTTTTGTAGTTTGAAGATTGTCTATTGTTTGGAATTTAAATTGATTGAGATTCCTTTCATCTACTTTATTAATATAAATTTATTTTATGAATGTTAGATATAATATTATTTATTATCTCTGTCGTAGATTGAATATGAACTTTTTTCGCTTGGAAGTATTTTAATATTTCTGATCGCAGATCTGTAAAGATTTCTATCTTTCATGATGATAATGTAACGATTGGATGGGCAGACATATTGATTACTTACCTCGCCCGAATAAAATATTAATCAATCAGACTCCGTTCTTGGTTTAGCCCCGAATATTCCGAAATAGCTCTCCCCTGAATATCTGATACATGAAAATGGAAAAATTGGGAAGGTGTCAGACTTGGAATGGGCTTAATAAAAGCTGGTAATAAACCCTCGATAGGCAATCTATGCCAACAAAGCGAGGGCTTTGATCAATTTTGTGTTCAGCAAGAATTATCTATTATGGGTCGTCATTCCGCTGCGTGGTTGGTAATTAAATTTTTATTGTACCCTCACCCTCGGATAAATTGGTTTTATTGTGGATATGTGCAATTTCAACTTAATCAGTTTTTCGTGGGTGTTTTGTTGAGCGTTAATCGTTTTTCGTGCTATAATGGTTTGGACATAATCGATTTTATAACTAGGATCTCCTTTGTTGCGTTGACACAATTTGTCGTCAGTCCATCAATGCAGAGGATTTCATCAAAAGGTTTTTACGCAGTAACTAACAATTTAATATCAAACTGAACTGAATTCACGCCCACGCACTTAAAAGTATTTTAAATATCATTTATTTCCTATAAAATGTTATTCTGAACTTTGCTACGTCTTGTTTGAATAGTGTAATTGGTATTACTGTTTTATTCATGAATAAAAAAAACAACCTAGCAAAATAATAATTCAAACACGTTTTAAAACGAGTGGATGAATACAATTTAATAAATAGTGTTTCATTTATATCACGCTGAACAATCAAAACAATTAACACAATGTAAACCATGTGCTTTCAATAATAGATTTGAATTTGAATTGCAAAATTGTGTAACCCAATTTAAAACGTGGTTGTAAAAATTTTAGACTAATAAAACAACAGGGCTTAGGCTGAGTTGCACCAACATACTTTAACCGTAACGTTAACAATAACTGTGGGTCTAGACAAAGTGCAAATTATAATCGCAAACCAGTCGAAAAGTGGTCGAAAAGCCCCTTTTTTGTATGGAGTTTTGACGGATTCGATTTTCGATTCGATCAAAAAGTGCGTTTTGTCTAAGGGGGCTGGTGTTTTTGTATGGAGTTTGACAGATTTTTGACCTTTGATAAAGTTAAGGTAAGATGGTGCAACTCAGCCTTAAAAATCCGATAACAATCTATCAAGAAATTAGGAAATAAAGAAAAGAAGACAAAGTGAATGATCGCCGCTGTGGAAATCCTTTGTCCAGCTGTGGACGTCATTTAGCTGAAACGATGATGACGACGAAATCGGACATTTACAGACGACAACATATAAACACATTAATCTAGACAAAGGTACTAGCGCTTAACTCAGTCAGTGGCTGAGGTATGGGAGCGACAAGGGAGGGGTGACATTGACATAATAGACAATTTGACACCATACCCCAATAATTCAAAAACCACAACTTTTTTAAAAAGACCCTTCATACTGGTCTTAAAAACATAATTAATTTTAAATTACCTGTAAATTACGATTTTTGTTCGCATTGTAATTGAAAAAAAGTAGTTTAATTGAGTTGAAAAAATAGTGACGTCACTTGCTTGTAGTGCCATACAAAATCTATGGGAGAGTTTCGTTTTGACAGTTTTAAAAAGTACGTCAATTGATTGGTGGTGTCAACATAATGTCTATATTTATGACGTGATATAGCATACCATCTGAAAGCATATCTGAAGTCTCGCTGACGTTTGACGTATCAAAAAAACCATCCAGTAATATGTGTGATTTTGCAAAAATAACTGTAATCTCAATCTTCTGTCGACTTTACTTACAAAGAATAATGTAAATATTTCATTGCATTTTAAACCTAGCTTCAAAGATTTAAAGACACGTTGTTTACATTCGTTTTGCGTGACTGTACATGAGTGTACTTAAGTATTTAGGTTTTGTTTGCCGTTCGTGCTTACGAATTCTTGTAGACGCAGAGTAAAGTTTTCTAATAGAGACCTTTGCACAGTAATTTTATTAGTTCAATAAATTTTAAGAACTTTTTAAATTTTAATTGTCATACAAAAATCTGATTTTATAAATTTTATTTTGTATGAACAATGAACATTTAAAAAATTAAAACCATACCATTTATATGCAAATTATGTTAACATGGGCTAGTGTCGGCTCATATACCCATTTACCTAACACTCTGTATACGACTAGCGACCGCCTGCGCCTTCGTACGCGTGGACCCCGTTTTACCCCCTTAGGGGTTGAATTTTGCAAAATCGCGTCTTAGTGAGCACCTACGTTCTAAACGTCTACCTACGCTGAGTACCATGCAACATTTGAGACTCCTAGCACTTGTAATTTCTAAGATTTCGTGATGAGTGAGTGAGTTATATTATACTTAACTACCGCTGCTACAAACAAATAATATACAATATAAGAAAAGTGTTATATTAGGTAAAGTTTTAATGACAATAAATCAATTTGTACAAATGTAAAATGTCAAAAATAGCTCTTAACTTAATTAATTCCAAAAACAGTATCGTTTTTTGTTGACCGTACAAGTAAGTGGATTTGAACTTCAACTGTTTACAAAAGAAAGTTTGGGAGTAAACAGCGACGAGTGTGTTTTGTCAGGCCTGGCTCACTCCGCGCGGTACATCCGATAATTACCTACAGCGAAGCGCCCCGCCGCACAGTGGTCCCGATTTAATAAAACATGGACATTGATGCTAGAGGCACGAAAATTTTTTTGATGGTTACTGCTATGATAACTAATAAGGCAAAAAAATATTACAATCCTACGACGTCTATTTCGTAGTAAAAAAAAATATGTACATATTTTTTGTATGGAAGAAATTACGTTTCTGTCAATTTTTCGAAATTCTTTAACGATGTCAAGATGCCGATCACACATGTTATAAAACAAGTGATTCTGAGTATTTCATGCGAAGATACTTGTCACTTATCTCTGCGTACTTTTGAGTTATCGAGGGTTGAAAAATCGATTTTATTATATTAACACCTTTGCTGCGGCAGTAACTTTCTAATACTTTCCATTCCTTCGGTACAAGGTCAGTAAACCTGGTATTAAAACTTACATTGTGGCGGCACAAGGCTTAAAGACCTTGTAATATTTAAGACATATTAATTTTATTTTTGGCTTCATGTTAATAGATATTGTGTTTTTTTTCTTTGAATATTAATAATAATGCATTTATTGACATACACCTGAAGGCGTTCGTGAATAACTTGTTTAGTATAAAAATTATAGCTATATTCAAAATACAAGGCTTATGCACCCTGTGCCGCACTGAAGTAGGGAAGTCTGGTGGGTATTCTAGGGATGTGAAATACAAATATCGATAGTTTAAATTAAGTTTTAATAAAAATTTAAAAAAGTAACAAACAAAGATGTTTTAATAATTTAGTCTAAATATTTTACAAATAAAACATACGTGAATAAATACTTAAATAAGCTATATTTAAAGAAAACATATTATTTATTAACATTTAGTTACAATTTCAAATGTTTGTCACGAAAAACATTACTTAAATTAGCAATAAATCGTGTAGCAAATTAAATTATAATCAATTTTGCAGTTTTGATTTTGTTTGTTTCTCTTGACGCCATGTCGACATGTGCGTTTCTTACGAATGCGAGGCAACACTGGCTGCACGAAGCTAGCGTGGGGTGCGGTACCAGGTGCGCAGGGTACAAGGTGCTTCGACCTGGTTTCGCATTGTGAAGACATTTTATTACTTCCGTGCGGTACCAGGTCTAAAAACCTGGTATTAAGGTAGGTACATCATTACATTCTATTTTAAGAATACATCATAGATATATATTCATCACTTTCCTACACCGGACCCAATTGAAGTTATGCCTTTCGCACGACAAGGAAGACTACAATTTTCTTAGCCGCACGGTAAGCGAGACGTACACAAGGTCTATAGACCTGGTTTCGCACTCAACGTGTTAAATATTTCCACGAAAAATTGCCAGAATTACAATATGGTGTATAAGGGACACTTTTGATGACACATAACAACGACTCGCACTCGCGCGCGCTCGTATGCATCAACTTTTACTAAAAAAAAAAAAAAATAAGGGAAATTCTTAATACAACGTTGTATGTATAGGTCCGCTGGCCGTCAAAAAGTAGCTTATACGAGAGGTTGCCCAATTTACAATATGTCCATCATTGATAACTCACACAAATATCGTCTCTCTCTGAAGGATAACAAGTTTTTTTTGTTTCCAGAAGCTCTTGATAGGATGGAAGCCCATAAATACTCTCTGAAGCGAGAATGAATCTCAAATTGCGATATTGCCATTTTGACAAATTACATGATGTAACTAGTGCTAACGTTTATCTTCAGGTAGACACAGTTTTAAGTTAAAAGATTGTCTACTATTTCACACTGTTCTTCGTTTTGGAACAGTTCTTTGATTATAGGTAGTCGCTAATTTCGTTTTGTTAGACTCTTTCAGTTTAGCACATAAAGCGTAAACTAATTCCTCCTCAGAATGATCTAAAAGTGTTAGAGAGCGCCTCTTCTTCTGCAGAAGAAGAATTTTGCATAAATCTTCAAAAGGTTTTTTATTTATACTAAAAGTCGATGGTTGCACATCTACTTCCGCAGTCTCATCAACTGGAGCGTCTTCCTCAGTATTAACGTTGTCTATGCGTTGTGTTAACTCGGTAAAAAACATTGTTTAAATCTATATTTTTACAATTCGGCCAGACAATTTCAGAGTCTAGCCAATGCGAATTCTGGTGCAAAAATGTCTTTTGGGCTCTGCTAGAAGCAGACCATATCTTCTTTGATATATTTCTTGTAAAATTACGACTTAATGATTTGATAATTACTCAAATCTTAGGAAGACAATTCAATGCCAATACGTTCGTCATTTTAGTCTGAAATGGTCTGGCCGAAATGTAAAAATATAGATTTAAAAAATGTTTTTTACCGAGTTAACACAACGCATAGACAACGTTAACACCGAGGAAGACGTTCCAGTTGATGAGACTGCGGAAGTAGATGTGCAACCATCGACTTCTGGTATAAATAAAAAACCTTTTGAAGATTTATGCAAAATTCTTCTTCTGCAGAAGAAGAGGCGCTCTCTAACACTTTTAGATCATTCTGAGGAGGAATTAGTTTACGCTTTATGTGCTAAACTGAAAGAGTCTAACAAAACGAAATTAGCGACTACCTATAATCAAATAACTGTTCCAAAACGAAAAACAGTGTGAAATAGTAGACAATCTTTTAACTTAAAACTGTGTCTACCTGAAGATAAACGTTAGCGCTAGTTACATCATGTAATTTGTCAAAATGGCAATATCGCAATTTGAGATTCATTCTCACTTCAGAGAGTATTTATGAGCTTCCATCCTATCAAAAGCTTCTGGAAACAAAAAAAACTTGTTATCCTTCAGAGAGAGATGATATTTGTGTGAGTTATCAATGATGGACATATTGTAAATTGGGCAACCTCTCGTATAAGCTACTTTTTGACGGCCAGCGGACCTATACATACAACGTTGTATTAAGTATTTCCCTTAATTTTTTATTTTATTTTATTAAAAGCTGATGCATACGAGCGCGCGCGAGTGCGAGTCGTTGTTATGTGTAATCAAAGGTGTCCCTTATACACCATATTGTAATTATGGCAATTTTTCGTGGAAATATTTAATATAAAAAAATCGATTTTTCAACCCTCGATAACTCAAAAGTACGCAGAGATAAGTGACAAGTATCTTCGCATGAAATACTCAGAATCACTTGTTTTATAACATGTGTGATCGGCATCTTGACATCGTTTAAGAATTTCGAAAAATTTACAGAAACGTAATTTCTTCCATACAAAAAATATCTATATATTTTTTTTTACTACGAAATAGACGTCGTAGGATTGTAATATTTTTTTGCCTTATTAGTTATCATAGCAGTAACCATCAAAAAAAATTTCGTGCTTCTAGCATCAATGTCCATGTTTTATTAAATCGGGACCACCGTGCGCCGGCGGGTATTATATCAGTCGAGTGTCACGCGCGCGCTCGTCAGGACGCTGGCGTGCGTTGTAGTATGATTATAATTCTATGATCGAAGTATTATTTAAAAATGGACATAAAGAGAAAGAAATATTGTGCGGCGTTCGGGTGTTAAAATTCGAAAAGAAATCTACCGGATTTATCTTTTTTTTTCGCTTCCCAAAGATGCTGAAAGGTATGTTGGCCATGTAGGTAATCAATAATTCTTAGGATAGTATAGGAACCTAACCTACCATGACTACTGCTCAGAATTCGTTCGTTCGTTTCAGCCAAATGACGTCCACTGCTGGACAAAGGCCTCTCCCAAGGTTTTCCATAATGAATGCATAGGTACTTACCTACATACGTACCTCATTACAAATAAGTAGATTAATTATTTTTTCACTAGACAGCAACCCTAACAGTGTAAGAAGAGTTCAGAGGCACGCGATAGAAAGAGACAAAACTTGTAGGTGAATAAAATTGTAGGTACGTAGTGCTGTGCGAGCTGAATTCCACTGTATCGCGTCGTAGCAAGACTCGCATTTATTTAAATCGTCTTGCGGAGTAATCCTTCTGTACCTGTACTATTACTTACTAGCTTTCCGCCCGCGGCTTCGCCCGCGTGGAATTTTGTCTGTCACAGAAAAACTTTATCGCGCGCGTCCCTGTTTCAAAAACCGGGATAAAAACTATCCTATGTTCTTTCCCGGGACTCAAACTATCTCTATGCCAAATTTCATCAAAATCGGTTGCGAGGTTTAAGCGGGAAAGCGTAACAGACAGACAGACAGACAGACAGACAGACAGACAGACAGACAGACAGACAGACAGAGTTACTTTCGCATTTATAATATTAGTTGGGATTCTGTGGTTTTGTTTTGTGTTACACAAAATGGCGGGACTCGGTGACGTAGGCGCGAGGACAGATTAAATAATGTAAAAAGATTAACGTGATTGGATTAGTGACAAAAGTTAAGTAACTTATTCCGACTTTTACGTACCTATTAATTAAAAAAATTCATTTACAAACTCGGTACTTATTAGTTATTTTAATTTTACAACGAATAGAAATTTTAAATTTTACTATTTGATCAGATCAATTTTTCAGTGCTATTTGAGAATTTTAGTTTATTTTAGACTTGAATTAATTTCCTGATACCACTGAAAATTATGCTTACACAAAGTATCATATTACATAGGTAAGTACTTAGGTATGTCTGCCTGAGAACTGAATCCAAATCAGTCGAAAGTAGAGCCATTAGAGCAAAAGCTAAGGCCGGGAAAAAAACAAATGAAGCACAGCGCCATTTTTTATCCAAAGTAAAAGAATTGATACTTTAATTGCTTGGTGGGTTTGTTTTTGCACTAAACATACATACGTATTCACAAACGATGCTTGCTAAAGTGAAGCAGCAACGCTATCCGAAGTAGAACGCACAGCGTTGAATAGAGCTCTGTGATTGGTTCGCGTGTGTCACTCCACCATTCAAGTATTGTCTATAATTAGGTTTTTGGGACCCTGTGCGTCCACGCGCACTGTGTGTTATACACTACTCCATTTAATCCTTTCAAGTGTATTACTGCATCCACAGATAGATCATGTCAAAGCAATCAATGCAGATGGGTGATTAACCTAATTAGGAATTACAATTATCACTACTGACCTAGTAGTTCCCAAAGCTCGATAAAGCTGAGAACACATCGCGGGAGCTAAGCCACTAACGTATCAATGCGAGAAAAATATGGGAAATCTTTTTTCATAACCGTAAGTCGATTATGAAAAAAGGTTTTCCATACTTTTCATCAAGGCGAAGCCTTGCCGGCGCGGCACGTAATTTAGCTGTGCGAAGCGGAGATGAAAAGTGTAACTAATGAAATCTGAATGGTTATTCAAAAAATTTCTCCGCTACGCTCCGCTCTACTCCACCTTGCTGGAAACCTGGCCTTACTGAAAAACTTACATAGATTACATACGTTCTACTCCTACTAATATTACATTATGTGAAATGTACTTATATTACCTACTTTATGAAGATGGAAGGATCAATGGTTGTTATTTCACGTAAAAACCACTTAACATTTACAATGTTCTTGTTCAAACATCAGAACAACGGCGATGCCACGGGAAAATCTAGCAAGCTATAATAGAAATTAAAATGATTTAATAAGCAAAAATTTGCGAAAATATGGCACTGACTTACTAAGAAACATCTTAGATAACACTGATAGAAGAATAAGGAGGAGAACTTTTGTAACAGAAGCTATACCTATTAGTAGTGTGACCATACCTTTAGTGCGGACGTCACACTGTGGTCACACGTTGCGCCAGAGAATACCCTGATGACGTCACACCACAAGGCTTTGAATGTGCCTTCTATGTAATAGAATGTACATCAATTAGCTGTCTACGTCTAAGTTCCCTCCTAAAACAATGCCTGAATTTAATGAAGTATTTGACCTTTACGATAATAATTATTTAGAAAAAGCTTCGGTATTTGACTTAATCTGAAAGCAGAGAAACTGAATCCACTTGTGGACACTGTGGCTGCGCTGGACACACAATCAAGGAATGCTCAAAATTACTAGCACCTTCGACCTGTGCCACGTGCCGGCGCTTCAATAAACCAAGCCAGCACAATACGGGAGCAGAGAGCTGCCCTGCAAGAAAAATTGCTGAAGCAAGATACATGAGCTCAATTGATTATGAGGGCGCATAGGGCGCCGCAAAGGCCGTTTACTTAACGCAGTCCAAAGATGTGCAATTACACTCTTAGGAATATTTAGTTATGTGACTCGCGATCGTATTATTTGTTTACACACAGAAACTATTTCAATTGTAATAATTATTTATTTTAAGAGTAGGTCAATGTAAAAATAATGCTTAGTAAGTAAGTAGTTAAGTATAGCAGTAAATGTAACCTACTTATTCTGAGTTTGATAATCTATTCCAATATTGTATAGTCAGCACTTTTTAAACAAATACCTAAGATACAGGCAATAAATTTTGCTTAGTTTAGGTATCATTAATTACTTACGCACACTAACCTTAATTTTATCGAAACCAAACTTGTACGTGTTTAGGCTAAGTTTTTATACAGTAATAAATTTATTCTTATTCTTATTCTTATTCTTAATCTACGTTAGCATATTTGCCGAGAATCTCAGAAATTATCGTTCAGGCTAAATAAATATTATAAGGCCTATTTATTTATAGGAATTCATTATGCCTAAATGAGAAACTTCGTGCCTATTTATTTTGTACTAGCGGCCGCCTGCGACTTCGTACGCGTGGATCCCGTTTTACCCCCTTCATCTATCTTACGCGGTTTAGTTTCATACAAATGTTTTTTCCCGCTAACTCCCGTTCCCGTGGGAATTTAGCAATATCCTGTTGTAACTAAGCTTTAAGTTTACTAAGGTACCTGCATGCCAAATTTCAAGCGTGTAACTTAAGCGGTTTAGATTTTTCATAAAAAGTATTGCTAATTCCTAAGTATACTACCTATAACCTGCCCAGTAGTTAGAGTAGTTTATGTTTCTATAAGGAACATTGACCTCTCTACAGATTTATTATAAGTATAGATTGTACAGCGGTTTTTCAGAATTATTTTAGATTTATTGTTAAGATTTTTCAGGATACATTTTCCAGCTACCATTAAACAGAAAATCTCACTATTTTAGCGATTACTTAAACAAAAGAAGTACAAAATTATTGATCTTCAATTTTATTGTTATCAAACGAAACTATTTTACGTCATTGACCTGGGTAAGTAACGATTGCATTTTGTTTTTCGTTGCGAGTCGTCTTAAAAAACAAATGACACTCGATTCAATTCTTCTGATATCGGCTGCATCGATGTGCCCATAGTACTTATCGATTCGCCCAACGTATCGATTCGGCCAGCGAAAAAGTTTAAAAAAGATACAAGTTCTACGCCTCTCATCTCCACTACCACTCAAAAAGAAAACTTAGTCATCGAAATTGAATCGAGACATTCCTCGAATCAAATAATGGCTGACAATTGAATTCGAGCACTTTGTCCGTTCCCGGGGGTAGCGTTGGGACGAGTTGTATCGAGTACAGGATTTGTAATACTCGATTGTTGTTGCAGGCTTTTGTGATGTCCCGAATTGTATTTATTTTAGAGATTAAACTTAGTTCCAAACTTCAAGTAAAGAGACCTTTTATGTTCTCGAAAATAGCTTCAAAATTAAGATGAACATATGAATTGGTAGGATAATAATACTAATAGATTAGTGATAAGTCTTAGTCTGAACATAATATTTCAGAAACATTTAATTTTAATTTGATGAATTTTAATAGGTACCTACTTAAAAACTTCTCTGAATCTGAAATAAAGGACTATTTCATGTAGGCTTATTTTTCTACCGGCAACCATTCCACAAGTTTTATTTATTTTAAAAAACTAAAATTTCTATCGACAGAGCCCATCACTATTGTTCTAGTAATTCCCAATTCGTCTTTCACAACACTTTCCCGAAATAATCTGAAATGTAATTTAACTGATACAATTATAATATTGCGAAAAAGGTTTGGATTTGCATATTTTCTATCACTTGTAAAATTGTTCTGGATAAAAATAATATTTTAACATCAAGTGGAAGAAGAGATTTTTTGGTATTTACCACTGTTAAACGGATTATCCACATCATCATCGCCATCATCATTTAAGCCGTCTATCATGGCAGTACACTTCTGGACGAAACTTTTTGTATCCACTACGAGGAAACTCTTGGCCTGCATCTTACAGACCGAAAGTGGAAACGAGCTTTCACCGAAGCTTTTTTTTTTATCCACTACGAGGAAGCTCTTGGCCTGCATCTTACAGGCCGAAAGTGGAAACGAGCTTTCACCCAAGAATAAGGCTGAGTTTGACCACCTAACTTTGACCGTAACTATAAACGGCAATCGGTGATTTTTGTATGAAGTCTGACAGATTTTTGACATTTTTTACAGTCAAAGTAAGATAGTGCAACCCAGCTTAAACCACTGATTTGTAACAATTTATTAATACACGTTTTATGAATAAAACACTGGACGCACAGTGATCAAAATTAGCTCTAAATCTATGACGTCATTTTGCAGATAAACACCGATAACAGTGATGGTTTAGTCAGCGCTGAATATGACGTTACTTGCAAGTAGCTCTGTCATCGGCAGCTTCAACTTACGACTTGACTACGTTTCTCGACTGGCGTGTGTTTACTCGCGTGTCTACGTCATATGCAAGACGCCATGTTGCCCAAGATAATAATATCAGTTTGGATCCAGTTGAATTGGATTTGAAATTTATAGATTTCTAGACTTGATCATTCACTAAATAAGTTATCCTCTCTCTGGGTTATCTGGAAGCGATCGCTTTCTAGCAACAAGACCGCCAAAATTGTTAGATTTTAATTAAGTAAAAAAGTGTTTATTTCTTAAAGATGTAAAATACATTTTGAAAATGATTTTGATTTTCTACTTCATTAATTAAGTTTAGTGTTTTGTGTGGTGTCCAATAATATGTAGGTACCTATCTATCAATCTACGTAATCGAATGCAGTTTTGATAATCTGAGAAAATAAGATATTTTAATTTCTGCAATAATATGGCGTCTAACATAGTGTGTAGGAGAATATTAAGCCGCAAACTTTATTGTAACAACATACACCGTATAAACCTACTGAAAGATAAATAACAACTCCCAAAAAACTCATGTACCGAAAATTATACCTTCCAAACTTCTTGTTATAAATTGTTTACCTCTGCTCACGACACTTACCATCAAAACTTTGTACAAATAAATCCCCGCTCCTGAGCGTTTAAAACTTGATCCTCCCTAAATCAATGTGGGACCGCAATTTTTCTCCGTTACACCCGGTTCTAAGCAAGTAATAAACTTAGAAAAACAGAGTATACACCCGAAAATTGTCGTGCGCGTAAGTGTAGCGTCCGTTTCGAAGATAGATAGCCTAGCTTTTTAGGGTTCCGTAGTCCTGACAAGGAACCCTTATAGTTTCGATATGTCTGTCTGTCTGTCCGAGGTTTTGCTTGGAAACTATTGGCACTAGAGAGCTGTAATTTTGTGGAGTATGTACATTAATCACGCCGATAAAACGGTGAAATAAAATTTTGAAAAAAAATTTTTTAGGGTAGCTCCCATACATGTAAAGTGGGGATCATTTTTTTTTCATCTTCTATCCCATTATGTGGGGTATCGTTGGATAGGTCTTTTAAAATGGATGAATTCTAAGACCATTTTTCCATTTAGGGAACTGTTTGCACAAGTAATAGTCATTTGACGCACGTATTATAATATTTCTTGACCAGTAAAAATCCTTAGAATAAAATATGAAAAGTGACTTTAGATGAAGTAATTGCTTGCTTCTGAAATATATTGTGTTAACACGGACTACTACGGAACCCTACACTGCGCGTGGCACGACACGCACTTGGCCAATTTTTTGTTTTTGCTGGCAAGGTTGTTTTCTTTTAATTAAGTGTGGGAAGATAATCGTAGACTTGTCCTAATTACTTTTTATTTATTTAGGTCTTTCTCGGATCTGTATCATCTACCTTCACGAATCGTCTGGTAAACGGATCGGATGCCTTGATTAAAGTAGCAGAGATCCTTTGAATAATTCTTTTAATTGAACAGTTCTTTGGTCTTTATGAAACGGTTTTTAATTAATCAGTGATTTGTGTTGAAGACCCAGGACCGAGGGGCCTTGAGACGAATTATAAGGAGGGCCGACCCCAAATAAAATGGGAATTTGCCAGGCAAAGAAGAAGAAAGTGATCTGTGTTGTTAAAATTTTAAAGCTTGTGTTATGAAGCGGATTCACGACAACAAACAAGTGTCAGATGGGGCTCGAACTACCAATCCTCGAATCGGCAACAATAGACAATTTGACACCATTTCCCAATAATTCGAAATCACAACTTTTCTAAAAAGATACTTCATTCTGGTCTTAAAAATTTAATTAATTTTAAATTACGTGTAAATTACGATTTTTGGTCGCATTGTAATTGAAAAAAGTAGTTTATTTGAGTTGACAAAATAGTGACGTCACTTGCTTGTAGTGCCATACAAAATCTATGGGAGAGTTTCGTTTTGACAGTTTTAAAAAGTACGTCAATTGATTGGTGGTGTCAACATGTCTATTTGTCTCTGACACCGTTGTGCTGTTTACACGTCAATCTTGATTGTGATTTTTTTTCTTGTTACAAAGATAGAAATACTTATCATTATCATACTTCAATTACTAACAAATTGAATTCTATTTATACATTTTCTCCGCTAATTCCATTCCGTCTTGAATTCAAGGCATACGGTCGAAAATGTTCTTTCGCTCTTAAATCTCAATCATAGGGCCGACGAATAAAACTTTTCCCCTTAACTCGGTTTAGGGCCGAAGTTTTATTTCTTTCCTCGTCGCAAGTTTTTATTTCATTGTCTCCATCCTAAACTGACCGGACTTGCTAATGCCGAGATAAATTTGGATTCCGCTTTTTATGACGTAATTAAAATGGATGACTGCCATAATCAAATGATTTAACTGATTACGTGCGTTAGTTTCTTTTTGACTATTTTCTTATTTTCACTCTCGTGGATTTATATCAAGTATCATTAAATATCATCCACACCTGAAAATAGTTTTAATAATATTTCCCGTTATACAACATTTCTCTTTAATGCTGCCACTTCTATTGGCTGTAGGATGTTGTTATTATAGCATAAAGCCTTCCTCGTTAATAGTTATCTAGCATAAAAATAATGTTTCTGTAGTTCCTGAGATTGATGCTTTCAAGAAAACAAACAAAAAATATCTTCAGCTTTATAATATTAGTATACTTAGATACAATAAAGTTTCATCAAAAAAGTCGTTCAGTAGTTTTTGCGTGAAAAAGCTATATCACAATCTTTCAATATTAAGATTTATAGGATGTTGATAAAATTCAGTACGGAAATGTTCATAAGACGTTGTGTTCATCAATCAAAGCATAAAACAGTTGTAAGTAGATTTAACCCCGTTCCGCCAAACTATGTCAAGCAAAAACCACTTAATTTCAAACGGCGTGTTATCACCGAACTTCTCGCTCACTATATTTCATCAATGTACACTGACGTTTAATATCTCAACATAATACATCACTCTTTGTACAGTTGTCACAAACTATGCCGGTTCGCGTGACTCTCTAGACTATTTGTTTGGCTCTGCCAGGGGCGGATTTTGGGGCCCTTAACGAAGAGGGCCTGGAGGCAGCCATACCTACTTTGTTTTGTTTAGTCTAAGAAATCAAATTTATTTTAAAAATTGTTACTTTAACGCGTACACGGGACGCATTACAAGAAACGAAGACTGATTCCTAGATTTCGCCAATGTCACGTAAACAAGAAAGATTCCAGACAACAGTGCGAAAGTCAATGTGTCACGTCTTGATCAGTGCTTGAGCATACAAGACGTAGTACAGCTGTTAGAGCGGGTCAGCGCGGAAATCGAGGCCTTGCTCAAATCAATTAATTAATGTATGACAAGTATTAAAGAAGGTTAGTCCACCTATCAGTTCCTTACAAAAGTGTAGCATCAACTCGCACTAGACTGATTTGTTATGTGAAAAAATGTCGTACCTGCCTAGTTTGTCAGCATGGACTATACTATACACCCAGAAATCAGAGTCTCGTGGTCTCATACAAATGGAAAAAAAACAAAGTGGGACCTGAATACGGCTCTGTGCTCTACGTTATTTTGCGGAACCATTTTTGTAATGGTATTCTAACTGCATAGTATGTATTTTACGTATAGGCACGCCATGAAAATGACAGAGACAAAGGGGTCAATTTGTTTCGTTAAAAAATGATATACGGCACGGGGTATTTTACTGTAGTATATTTGACTGGCGTTATTAATATTTAACTATCAAGATCTACTTACATAGTAATATGAACAAAATTAAATATGTGTCAGACAAGATAATATTATTTTGTATTGTCAAGGCCTCTGTGGTCTCACCGCCTCTGTGGTCTAGTGGTAAGACCACCTGCTTCAGACGCAGAGGTCCCGGGTTCGATTCCCAGTGGGGGCAGATTTTTCTGTTCGGTTTGGTTGGTGGTAGGGCTTGTTCTAAGTCCGCCTGGCTAGCTACCACCGTCTTACCTAAGTCTGTCGCCATAACAACAATGTTAACAACATTTTTGTGTTCCGGCAGTTAGAGGTAAGATAGCCAGTTCCTCCGTGGTTGAGGATTCCGGGTGAAGCTCGCTTCCACCTTCGGCCTGATTGTCACTTACCATCAGATGAGATACAAGCTAAGAGCTTCCTCGTACTGGATAAAAAAAAGGTTTTCATTATAGTAGACTTTATTATTATTTTATGAACTGTGAGATTGTTTTTGGAGAGGATTCAGAGGATAACTATTTTTTTCCGCTAGGTACTTATTTACCATTTTCTAACACGCTAACCGAATTTTGTAGTCAACAAAAAACTGAACAACAAATTATTAGCCATGTTATTGAATGTGTTATTGAATGTTAGATGTTAACATTTCATTTTACTAAAAGCATAAACTACATGAAATATAATCACTATCACATAGCTTAAACTTAAATTATGCTAAGAAATCTTATAAGTCCTCTCTTACTTATCACTTCATAGAACTGACTAAGACATCCAAAGGCAGCTTATTTTGCTGGAATCTTGTGAATGGTATCTTGCTAATAACTTCGTACGTACTATTTGTATAACTCATGTTTCGGTCTAAGAGACTGAATTACTTGTTTATCGTTTATCTTCAACTAGAAATTAATTTCCATTTCAAGAAATTACAGCTACAGCTTTCCTCAACTAAAGAGGACAAGAATAAGAAATGCAAACACGTTTGCCATTTTGAAATTTCAAAATTCGAACATCTCTAAAAGCAAAATTATTTTTGTTAATATTTTTTTTTGCAGGAAGAAACAAAGGCATAATGCCATACAGCCAAATCAGAATTTGAGAAATGATGTTGCACTTTTGTTTTTATTTGTCTACTTTTAAGAGCGATAGAGGCTTTGCTTTTGTTTTTTATTTTATTTTTAAACATTGAAAAAGGGTTTTGACTCCGTCACTCATCTTAAAATGTTTTTTTAGATGTTTTGTTTGTAAATTCAGCCAGTATTTATCTTAAAGCGTCTTTAAGTTTCAACGTCAACGCACGTTCAAAGGACGAGCCAAAATGAAGACCCCAAGAGAACTCGCCCCAAGAATGTGGTACAGTTGACAAAGTATACATTCTAGTAACTATTCAATCTTACTCGCTTATAATAAAGTTCAAAGTCTGTCAAGTACATTCCTCTGTGGCCCTCAGGTAGGTATTTCGGTTTCGGTCAAAGTTTGCAACTACTAACAATTCTCGGTACAAACCGCTGTGATGGTACATGTATCTTGAAACTTGATATTTTGAAAGTAACTATAATGTGTTAGACATGTACCACACATAACTTACTATAACCTAAGTAAGTACAGTTGAGAGCATAATATACAGATCATATTAGTTGCAAAATTGCGCATAATACTTAATGGGTCGCGCGACCTGTCATTGGCCTTAGATGAAACGAAACGAATACAGAATTGGAATCTAACATGATTTATAACATAACTAGCTTTTTCCCGCGGCTTTATCCGCGTGAAATTTCGTTTGTCACAGATCGTCATAAATTATAGCCTATATGTTATTCTGGGTTATAAACAATAATACTGTAAAGTTTCATCAAAATCCGTTCAGTAGTTTTTGCGTGAAAGAGTAACAAACATCTAGACATCCAGACATCCAAACTTTCGCATTTATAATATTAGTAGGATATTAGTAGGATTTAACAACAATATTATCGCACATGTTGCCATAGCAGTTCGCTTTCCCACCGCAAGCAGAGTTGCGCACAAACACGTACCATCATCATCATCATTTCAGCCATAGGACGTCCACTGCTGAACATAGGCCTCCCCTAATGCTTTCCACGTTGCTGCACAAACACGTAACTGTGCTCAAACTATACTGCTTCAGGGCTTCATTTGGTTTCAGATGATTTGCTTAGAGAAGACGAGACTCTTGAAATACATAGTAGTTATGCCCTCTAAGAGTTAAAACAAATGTAATGTTTAGTACTTAATACACTTACAATAACTGATTCTGTGTTCTAATGGTACCACCTGTCTCATATCCAGAGGTCACGCGTTCAATTCCCAGTGAGGGAAAATTTTCCTGCTCAGTTTTGTTAGTAGGGTTTGTTCTATGCTTTTTGTATCTGGCTAGCTACCACCGTCTTCTTAGGCTGGGTTGCACCATCTCCCTTTAACTTTAACAAACGTCAAAAATCTTTCAAACTCCATACAATAATCATCGGTTATCGTTATAGTTACGGTTAAAAGTGGTGCAACTCAGCCTTAGTCTGTCGCCATATCGCCTGTCGGAGATAAGAACCAGTTTCTCCTTCAGTTGTCTCGAAGCACTGGTAGGGCCTAAAAGATAAGAAGACAATCTTTTTACTGTATTTGACGTTCATAAGAACCACCAGTGGTCAAAATGGAATAAAATATTTTTGATTTTTATTTTTTGATTGAGCCATTTACCTACTTTCCAGCAGGTGAGATGAAGAACAAGAGCTTTTCGTTTGTGGAAATAAATCAATTCGTATTAATAGATTTTCCTGTAGTATCTAGTAGTCTTTGTTCAACGATTGCTGTAGCAATTATATTTACTCTAATTCAGTTAGTTCAATAAAGGGAATAGGTTTGTAGTCGACACAACAAAAAGAAGAATAAAGGGAATAAATACGAAAGACCTGAAAAGTATCTCTAATAGAAAACTCAAAGTAACTACTAGTAAATTGATTCCTATTGTCAGGTTAACTGATAATACACATTAATTCCTAGAATCCGATGATCAATAGATCTTACAGTCTGATTGACATTAATCTAGGATCTTCTACAGATTGAATTGTGCCTTCACGTAGTCCTGTTTATAGATAGATACGTTAGTATTATTGTTAACGTATCCATTCAATTAGCGATTTACTCACGTCCGAAATACCGCAGTGTCTCAAGTCAAAAGTCTTCGACCAGTGATGGTATTTGGATCTGAAACGTGGTCGCTTCCTATGGGCCTCATAAAAAGTCTCAAGGTCACCCAAAGTGCGATAGAGCGGCCTATGCTCGGAGTTTCCCTGCGTGATCGAATCAGAAATGAGGAGATCCGCAGGAGAACCAAAGTAACCGACATAGCTCGCAGAATTGCTAAAATCAAGTGGCAGTGGGCGGGGCACATAGCTCGTTGAGTTCGTTGGGGCAGAAAAGTTCTCGAGTGGCGACCACGGGCTGGAGGACGTAGTGTGGGCAGGCCTACTAACTACTAGGTGGACCGACGATCTGGTAAAGGTCGCGGGAAGAGCCTGGATGCGGGTAGCGCAGGCCCGTTCATTGTGGAAAACCTTGGGGTAAACACTATGCGTCCCCCGCACTGTGAGACCTCATAGTAATGTTTGTGAATACAGTAGTAGACCACGTAAGTAACATTGCTAACGTATCCATCCAATTGTTAAGTATAGTGTATTGAATAGTAAATCAATCCTTTGTTCATAGCACAGTAAACTTGAATGCAGTAAGCTCATTTTCCCAGTTCAAACTTCTGAGTACGTGACAAGCATACCGTATTTCTTAACTTCAGTCGGCCTGAAGTTTTAACGTATTTATTAAAAATAACTTCTTTTAGCTTTTGTAGAGAGTTTTGTACAATAAAGAAATGAAAACTTTGCAGCGTTTCAAAAAGCTTATTTTTAGCAATTACTTTGGGTTTCTATTCGGTTATCTTTAGGATGTTTTTATCTTAAAATTCTTGTTATTTCTAAACTATGAAAAATACATTTGGTACGTGATCTAGTGACTCTCTCAAACCCGTCTGGCCAGAAGAAGATTCTAGGACTGAAGTAATTTCTATTACCTACTTATTACCTACGCCCGCGTGGAATTTTGTCTGTCACAGAAAAACAATATCGCGCGCGTATTTACTCACCGTTTAGACCTACCCTGGACTACGACAAACATTTTAAAACCAAAATCAGCTCAATCGGCCCAGCCGTTCTCGAGTTATAATCAGACTAACGAACATCAATTCATTTTTATTTATATTATAGATTATAGATTTACCAATATTTAACTTCCAATCTAAAAATCTGTCGTTTCTTCTAGTCGAATTGAGAAATCTGCTCAGAAAGTCCTCAGAATCTATTTAAAAGAAAAACTTTATAGGGGTCGGACACTAACTACTGACAGACAAATAAATGATTTATTTGCAAAACTTACTAACACAGTCAATTTGTAAAGTTGCAGCAAAAAAATAAATGAGAAAACAGCAGGAGATAAAGATAAGCATGTATAAAACAAAACTACTGTAGTATAGTTTTATTGTGCTCATATTGTGCTATAATTTAACTCCGACCGAGTGGTCAAAGCGGACACAATCGTTTGCACTGATTCTGTTAAATGCTTTCAATGTAAATAACTATCCACAGTTTGATGAGTTAATATCGACGACTGCTATATTAGTTAGATATTAACTGCTCTGCGCGGAATAATAGGGATGTTTTCTGGATAAAAAATTGTTAGTCCGTCAGTAAGATAACTAATCAAAATCAATGAAAAACAGATATAAAGCGTGCCAAAGCTCTATGCTCTGGTCACCAATACGCTGGACCGACCAAGTTAAATCAGCAGTGAGAGACGGCGTATGTGACTGCACCAGCATATGAAGAAGAAAGCTCTATGGTAAGATCTCGTGACGTCACTACGTTGCAAAAAGTGTAGCACGGCGTGACGTCACGCGCAACTTAAAGATACCATAACAAGTAATAACTTTGTAATTATACTTGTTTGATTGACAAATAAAAATATAAGTGTCCAATATAAAATTCAAGCATAGATTTAAATCAACTAAATAGTTGATTTCAGTTGTAATATAGTTGATTTCAGTTGTAACAACAAGACTAAACATTCTTTCTACTCTAATACTTCGCTATAACCTTCAGGTATCCTGCATGTCGATTCTATAAAATTCTAACAAAAACTCCCTTCACCCAACGATGTCCAGAGTCCCTTCACATAAGTTACAAAATGACCTTGATTCGGCATTCTGTAAACATTTCTCAGCGCGAGTGATGAGAAGTGAACAGTGAGGCGGCCTAGGGATTGACATACGCAACAAAAATGTTAGTCGAGTTTTTCGATTCAAGTTTTTTATTTAAAATATTGGGATTTTGGCACAAAACTTGAAGTCATTATTTATTTCTTTAACTTAAATGTCATAATCTGAACAAATTAAGGCAGATTTTACGTTAAAAACTAAAAATCTCTAATTCATAGCATATACATAATCTGTGCTCTTACAAACGAAACAAAATGTCAAATTTACTTGTTGATTGTTTACGTTTGCTGTTAATGATGTTTGAGATTGAGAAATTATCTTAAAGTAAGTATACATTTTTGTGTTTGTGAAAGTTTTATACGATATTTTTAAGTTACTTAAGTAATAATCTAATTAATTTAAAATGTTTCAGTCAAATGAGGCACGATCCTCTCACCCATCGTCAGTCCAAGTTGAAACTGTTCGAATTTATGTAAAAAAAAAAAGAAACCCTGGCTTAGCAAAGGGTTTCTTGAGATACACACCATTGAAGCCATTAAACAGAATAAAAATACCACATAACGAGGTTGGCAGCTTCAGTAGGAGGAACAAGCCGTGCGCTAAACATTATAAACATTACAAACAATGAACAAAGGCCAAGGTTAGTATCCGCTTATCAACATGGTTGACCCACTTAACATTCTTTAAAAGCAAACCACAAGATGTGCAACGAATGTTGGTTTTTAAGTGTGCTCGTTGGATTCATTAACCCCACCGAAATCGAAATTAAAAGAGTAATGCATGATTTTGTTCTAATTTTTTTTTATATTGTAAAGACCAGTCAGATATATAATTATTATATATAGATTGTTTCGGATATAGAAAACTTTATCTTGTATGGATGTTATGCCATGCACATACTTATGTCACAAATGCCATTAAAACTTAATACATTATTTTTCATACTGTCTTTTTCAGCATAACATTCCACAACTCCTCCACGTACTGTTACTCCATCGCCGTCTCAACAGCGATCGGAATACGCGACATTTACTGAGAGATTCCTGAGGGTGGTAGAACAACAGGACTTGCAGACATTGTGTGGAACGCAAAGCGGAAAGAGAAGAGACACTGACTGAAGCCCTGACTGAACTGGGAAAAGGATTGGAAGCTTTAGCAGAAGCTAATAAATGGATTAAAGATAAAATATTACTACAGCTTTATTTGTTTAATTTCTTTACTACATATTTCTATTACTGTGCCCCTCAGAAAGTAATGATAATTATTAGAGGTAGTCTTAATAATTATTTTAAATACGAAATACATTTATACCTACATAGGTATATTTTATTATTCAAAATAATTAAGATAAAACAAAAATTTTAATGAAAGTTTGTACATATCCACACTTATTATTCTTTTAGGTACATACATGGAGATGTAAAATGTTTGATTTATAGTTTGCAGAATATGAGTGCTTCTGGGGAATTATCTTCGGTACCACTCACTGGTGTCATTAGGCAGGCGCATGGAGCATATCCTAAATCACCTAAAAAAAGAACACAAGCATCAATCACACATTACAAAAATTAAAATTGCCTCACATCCTAAGTAGTAGTGACTCACCAAGCAAAACCACTTCATCACCAGCCTTTGTACATCTCTTAAGTGGTTTTTTTACTATAGGTAGGTAGATACAGTGATTAAAAATAAATCAGACTTGCATAGAACCACCATTCCACCATATTAAGTTGGATCCGCATTTGACTTATTTAGATCTTTATCTGTTATCTGAAAAAAGAAATAATATTAGAAGACACATTCTTCGAGTGGTGAGGTTACATAAGGGTGATCAAAGAACAGGAAAAAGACCTGCTCTATCACACAAGGACATAAGTTATTTATTGTATTAAATATAAGCTTAAGGACTAAATTTCCTTGCTAATGTAACAATATTTATTATGTAATTGTATGTGAATGTACCTATTGTGAACTCGTTAGCTTTATATCAAACCCTATTAGTTTTCAAAGCTATCTAAATGCAACTATCCCAATGTAATTGTCTAAAAAAAACTATTACAAAATTGATACCCAATTTACCTACCAATTGCACTTTCTTGCATGGTAACCTTTGCGACAGTAAAAACGTTATCGTTATCTGCTGGTAAATTTATTAATTACTTTACAGTTTACTGCCTTTAGCCAAAAATGACAAGGTGCATATATTCCAATGAGGACGAAGTATGTAATACAATACAGACTCTAGCTACTGTACTGTATGAAGATCCATGTATTTGTTACGGTCAAAGTGATAAATGTGAAAATTATGAATAATCGCCGGTTATTATGAATAATTACCGCATGATTTGGTAAATGTGATTAATATGAGGTCATTTATGTGTGTATAAAACTAAATAGGCGGCTTAGGGGTGGCCCTAGGGCCACCCCCGCCGCACCTTAACCTATTTTTCACTTTAAATCAAAACATTATGTCATAGGCATCATTGAAAAGTAGTATTATGCAAGAAACGTTCCAAACTCATTATGCCAAATTATATTAATATATGATATCAAAGCGTTCAAAAGTTTGGCTGTACACGAACATGTACACAAGATGTTGTTCTCTTTTATGAAATTTGTTAGTACTAAGGTTGAATTATTAAATAATCACTGTTAAATGTGATTAATTTATCACTTTCACCGCTACTGTCGGGAATTATTCATAATAACCGGTTATTATTAATAATTTTCAATTTATCACATTAACCGTAACATATTCATTGTTTGAAATCTATTTTAAACTGTGTAATTAATATCAATGTATTAAAAAAATAACTTTACATAAGCTTACCTTTACTAGAGTTGAAATCCATTTGCCTTTAATAAAAAGATTCGTGTCATCCATAATATGCATAATTTTAATTTAGTTCAAATAAATATCACAAAACTTATTTTTAACACATTTGAACACTAATAAATGTAATTTTAATGCAATTTTCTAAAACTCCGTCTATTCTCGCTCACAAAATACTAACTTTTTATTTGACATTTTGGAGCGCATTCGAGTGCGAAGTGTGTTTCGGAATGAGGCTGGAATTTCCTTACAGAATGCCACTCAAAACGTCATCCCATACAAAATCTCACGATCAATTAGTTCAACCCGCTGCCGCGCCGACAAGCGTAGCGCTAGAGTAAATTCGTGCCGACGATCGAGTTTATAGAATGCAAATCTAAAAACTCATCGCGGATTTAGTTGCGATGTCTAGGTGAAGGTTTTATAGAATCGCACTGCTGTAACCTGAAATACGAAGTACGTCAGTAGATTGTAACATTGTAACACAAGCAAAACAATGGTAGCAACGACTTGGAACACAAGTTTGATTTGAAATGCCTCGCCAACTGCACAAACATTCTACGACTACAAACTAGTATTTGTTGCTGTAACGCTGTGATCACTGAACGACTGAACCAATTCAGCTGGTGTACGGGCAAATTGAGATGTGAAATGTAGGCGCTTTTAAGATGGCGACAAACTGTTCCTTTACATTGATTTAACGTGATAAGGTTTTTATTAAATTATTCTATAGCTCATAAGATGCCCAAAAGGTCACCCAAAAGGCGATGGAGCGGGCTATGCTCGGAGTTTCTCTGAGTGATCGAATCAGAAATGAGAAAATCCGCAGGAGAACCAAAGTGACCGACATAGCTTGCAGAATTGCTAAAATCAAGTGGCAGTGGGCGGGGCATATAGCTCGTAGAGACGATGGCCGTTGGGGCAAAAAGAAAAGTTCTCGAGTGGCAACCACGGGCCTGAAGACGTAGGGTGGGCAGGCCCCCACTAGGTGGACCGACGATCTGGTGGCGGGAGGTGCCTAGATGGGGGCGGCACAGGGCTAACTTCTCAGTACGATCAACTTTGATGCGCTATACTCGTATAAATGCTCTACCTACATTCGTTTGTGCAGATCTCGTCGAGGTATTCACCGTTGATATTTGAATCTTATGTTACACAACAATGGTCTCAGTTAGTCGACACCTTTATTTTCAATGCTACGTTAAGTCGTTAGCGTCAAAGAAGTAATGCTTCATAGTCTATTCTATGTGTCGGCTGTTGTTATTCCAAATAAATAAAATAAAAATAAAATAAAATATAATGTTACGAGTATGTTGGGAGATTGGGACTTCATTTCTTGGAATTGTCATTACTTTCATACGGCTTTATATTGAAGTCGTTTTTTACATACCTACCTTTATTTTTCAACATTTGAAACAGGAATGAGTACTGAGAAGAAGTGATTGATTTGTTTAACTGAAATAAATAAGATTACTACAGACGGGATCGAACTGAAGATCTTTCGCTGCCAGGTCTTTTGCTGACTGCTTGGATTGCCAATTTGCCATCATCATCATTTCAGCAACAGGACGTCCACTGCTAAACATGGGCCTCCCCCAATTATTTACATAATGACCAGTTGGTAGCGGCCTGCATCTAGCGCCTTCCTGTTACCTTTATGAGGTCGACGGTCCATCTTGTGGGTAGACGTCTTCTTACGCCGCGGTTTCCGGTACGTGGTTAGAACCTTGCTGCCCCATCAGCCGTCAGTTCTGCGTACTATGGTGCCCTGCCCATTGCCACTTCAGCTTGCTTATCCGTCGGATTCTTTAAAGCAGAAATAAACATATTTTTTTGTAGACACTGTTATAACTAGGTTTTGTAAGATCTGACCTCTTTTTCTAAAAAAATCGGCGGGTTTAAGGCAATAAATCTTTATACTTCATTTATTGCTCTAATCTTAAGTGATGAAGAGCGTTTGCTGGAAAAATAAACTTCTAAGAACTAATTCGTACTAGGTTAAAGTCTATCTTCTTCATAAACCCTAGACTATGTACCTAATCTAGGATAATAATATTATGAGGATACTGGTGAATTGTCAGATGTTTTGAAGTTTGAACAGGCGTGGGGTTGCCGTCAATCTGAAACAGGCATTTTGTTACCATTTTGCCACCCCTGGTCTAGAGTCTGCGTCAAATAGTTTGTGACACCGAAAGTGGTCAAAAAGTTGACAAGACGACCTGTTTCAAATGCAACAAAGATGTGTTGCGAACTTATGGGCTTCTTTAGGTGTCATAAACTATTTGACGCTGACTATACCAAGCATTTTGTGAATCTCTATTCCATAGTTTGGAATAGGAAAAATTGGGAATAAAACGTTAATTCAAAATAACTCCATTTGCCTAGTTTTTACTGTCCGAGCTGCCGCCAACTTTTTCGATGAAATTTTTGTCAGTACTGCATGAATTGTAACTTTCAAATTGTATTATACAATTTTCCACAAGCCGCTTCCAATTGACGGATTCAGAATTTTTTCTTTTCATCTTTATATTTCTACTTTCCTTTTGGCTAAAAGTACTTATTAAATATTAGCATTTGAAGAAAGTACCATATGCAAAAAAAAAACAAATTGCAACACTGGCTATACATTATTAGGTTTTAAATTAAAACTACTTTAAAAAAGAAAAAAATGGACATTCCAAATTCAAATAAATTAAATAAAAAGGATATTCACGGTCCTTTCCCCTGCAACTCTGGCCCAAAAAAAATAACTAATCAGTGACACTACTACATACAGGTACTTGATATAGGTAGAAATAATTAGAAAAAAGTGTAAAGCTTGTCATAGATGACAAACAAAAATAATCGTAAATAACATATTTGTTTTCCAATTTTTTAATGTAAAACAGTTTGAATAAACCACGGATACTCTCGGCGCACTTAAGGGACTCTTATCTAGGTATAAATAAGACGTCAATATGTAGGTGACAATTTATTGCTTGACACAGGTTGTCAATGGTTCACAAAGGTTGTCAAAGGTTCAGAATCCTCCAGGTATATAAAGCCGGGGAAAAAAATCTGGACACCGCGGTACAGCTTTACACGTCTCAAAATACAGTGACATCTATTGGCCACTAATACAAACAAGTTTCATGGAAGGTTTATACATATCGCCCACCAAGGACCTTCCTAGGTCCTTAACAACAGGAAAATACAACCCAACGAAACTTAATGCGAATGCATCGCCCACCATGAAACAGGTTACGGTACACATCAACAATAAAATTAAAATAAACCATGTAAAAAACCATTGTACCGTAAAATAACAAAAACATATTAAATATACTCAAAACCTTAAAACTAAATAAACTAAAATTATTTAGCCTTAGGAAGGAGACCAAATTTTAAAACCTTGAAACTAACAACTCTATCATCGTCGTTACCGGGATGGACCACAATCACCCTGCCACTAAGCCAAGACCCGTAGCTAGTTGTCCTTCTTTACGACAACTAAATCGCCAACTTTTAGGTTGACGCATAGTCCACCTTTGTTTTACACCTTCGCGACGTTCCTGAAGCTGTGAGTTTTCAAGTCTCCAACCAACTCTCAACATGTTCACATTAGAAAAGGACTCAAGAGCTGGAGAAAGCTACGTTTGGGTAAGTCTCTACTTTCTCTTAACCTTTCAACATCAGCACTAGTTTTCAAATTGGCATGCTACTAAATACAACCCATAGCCTTCTGTACCTCTACTGTTGTTGAATACCCATAGCGTTTCTCAAGCGTATCCTTTTTTTATTTTAACCTTCCTTTTTGTTTCAGGATCTCCGTAGGTCTGCACGTCGACCTTGTAGCGGTATACGTCTTCACTTCGGTTCCAGGTAACACCACCACCTTTTATTATTTTATTAGTTTCATTTCTCTGTAAAGTTGAATCCCCTGATCGACAACTTCACAACCCATCTTGAGATCGTCCACATAAAAGTCTGACAGTATCTTCTCAGCCACCGTTGGAGAATCTTCGCCGAGATCTAAATTCATGTCAACATATTCACTAGTAACCTCTGTGTATTTCTGTTTCAGATCGCCGTTCTTCAGTCTTCGTTCTAATGAATACGTTCTTTTTTCAGGTGTTTGCCAGGAATTCTTCACATCGGGATCTTCATTCTTCACCGGAAGACGACGCACAATGTATCGACCAGTGTCATCTCTACGAGTAGTTTTGGTAAAGTATCCTTCACGTGTCTTTTGATCTTCTGTACATGTTCGTTCCTTTGGCAACGGAATGTCATCTTCTAGCTTACGACATTTTCTTTGACGCTGATTATCCTTCACACTACAGTGCATCACTTTTATTGTTTCAGAGGGCTTCATCGGCGTGTTAACGACACCAGACAGAATCCACCCCAGTGACGAACACTGAGCAAGTGGTGAACCAAGCGGTCCCTTGATGACTCCGTTTTGAAGTACCCGGCTATATACTTCTGACCCTAACAACAAATCCACCCTGTTAGAAGTATAATAGCTCGGATCCGCGAGGACAATGTCCTCAAGCTCCTTCCACTCCTCCGCTGTTATCTTTTGGTTAGGCAAAAGCGAAGTGATGGAGCCTAGTACATAAGCTTTCACCGTCATAATAAAGTTTGGATCAACCCGTGATGATATTTTTATTTCTACCATCGACTTTGTCGTGAGCCCGTTCGTGCCACCTACTCCTACTATCTGCCCTCTAGCTGGTATCTTCTTCAAACCCAATAACCGTACCATTGCCTCGGTAATAAAAGAAGATTGGGACCCTTGATCCAGTAGAGAACGAATTGTATAGGTTTGGCCGTGTTTAGATACAGTATCTACAAGTGCCGTCGCTAGCAATACCTGGCTACAATCCACAGTGCTTCTTGTAGACGTGCAGGAAATAACAGCACCAACTTTCTTGGTATCAGCCGTAGTAACCTCCCCGTTTTGGGGTTCCTGAGCAGCAATCTTGTTCGTAGGATGCAGCAGAGTGTGGTGCTTCCTCTTGCAGATGCGACACTTGTACTCACTGCGACAGAATTTGGCAGAGTGATTGTTTCCGAGACAAGAAAAGCACACATTGTGAGAAGCAACAAATTCGCGACGTAAATCCACAGACGTATCCCTAAAAGCCTTACACGTGCTCAATTTGTGCTCCTTCTTACAAAAGGGACAGACTAACGTGGCAACGTGCATGGTTTTAATCTGACTAACAGGCAAGTTTCGGTTAGGAATTGGTTTGGACTCTGAACTCAAAAATTCAAGGGCGCGGTAACGGTTGTTAAGAAACCTTTCGAATTGATCATAAGTAGGTAATTCGGTAGAGTTATTATCCGCGATGCTAAATTCCCATTGCCTTTTTGATTCAGGGTCCAACTTCAGCGTTATTATGTGAATTACCAGCACGTCCCAGGTACTAGTATCTATGCCAATATTAGACAGAGCTGACAAACAATCATTTGTGGTGTCCATCAAACCTTTCAAACCACTAGCCGACTCACAAAGAACATTTTCCTGGCTTAGTAGTCTTTTCAAAATATGATGACAGATGTATCGTTTGTTGTTATACCTCTCGTCTAATAAACCCCAACAATGCTCGTAATTACTATCAGTAATTGGAATGTTACATAAAAGTTGCTCGGCTTCACCCTGTAAGTACCCCTTTAAATACAATAATTTTTGAGCATTTCCTAATGTTTTGTTTGAATGAATCAAGGACTGGAATAAGTCTCGGAACGTGTTCCATTCCGAGTACTTTCCTGAGAAGATCGGAATATTTACTTTTGGTAGTTTTACATTAGGCGCCTGTAGAGAGGGCTGGTTAGAATCAGTGTTGGAAGAACTTGTGATTATAACGTATTCAGATAAACCCGCTTTTAATTTACATTTATAATCAATATAACAATCTTCTGTTTTGTCATAAGTGTCGCTTCGCATATAGGCCGACTCGGATAATAATTTAGGTTCCGTAGTGCGCAACAACTCCTTATGACCCAACAGAAATTCACTCCACAAACCTTCAAGTAGTTCCAACTTTCCCTCTAAATACTCCTTGGCCAAACGATCTTTCGGAACTTTTTGGAAATTCGTCTTAGCTTTTTCTATCCTTGACGCAAGGTCAAACTGACAATTCTCCAAACGTTCCATCATAAATGACAACTAAATTGAAATGTAAACAAACTTCCAAAAATAGTAAAAAATTCTAAGTGTTTGACAACTCTGACAGAAATCGGGCATAGGTTCCCCGTAGCAACCGCTTTTTCAAAACTATTCTAAGTCCTAAAATATTAATCTAAAATTTTTCTAAGTCACAGTAAACAATTTAAAATTTCTAAGTTAAACTACCAATGTAAATAAAGTCCAAAATCCTTCAACTTTCTTCTCAAATAATAAAATGCTAAGAGTACTCACAGTTATATCCGTTTCACTCACACACTATCACAATAGACGGCGAACTCTTCATCAAACACGAACTCCTTCGGGCTCCGAACCCGAACTCCTTTCGGGCTCCGACACGAACTGCTTAGGGCTCCAACACGAATCCCGTAGGGCTCCGATCGTGTCTCCACCGGATGGCGCCACCTCAGCGCAGCACCACCGTCATCATCTCCTGATCTTCCTCACCCAGTTGGTTGCCCTGACAGCACCACAGCTGGTACTGTCAAACTGGTGTCAGCAGCTCCTAGCTGACCCAGCTTCTTCACCTGTCCTGTTTGCGACAGCGATCCACTGTCCAGGACGTCACCCCCCTCCAAAAATGCACAAAGTGTGATCGCGGCACCTGCACCGTTACCAGTGCCCAATGGACATCAGCTTCTTGATGATATCCGACTCGACAGGACCATGAATAAACCACGGATACTCTCGGCGCACTTAAGGGACTCTTATCTAGGTATAAATAAGACGTCAATATGTAGGTGACAATTTATTGCTTGACACAGGTTGTCAATGGTTCACAAAGGTTGTCAAAGGTTCAGAATCCTCCAGGTATATAAAGCCGGGGAAAAAAATCTGGACACCGCGGTACAGCTTTACACGTCTCAAAATACAGTGACATCTATTGGCCACTAATACAAACAAGTTTCATGGAAGGTTTATACACAGTTTATTAAATTTTGATAACATTTTCAAAACCAATACCACTTCAATTAAAATTTCACATGTGCATTTACGAAATGAAAATCACTTTAGCCTGGGGCATTGAGATAGAATCGCACAGTTTAAATTAATAGTTTTTAATTACATACCTACTGAAATACTGAAATTTAGAGCATTTTTTTGTTTACACTATTTCCTGAACGTTTGCACGTTTATTATATTTGAACCACAAAATTTACTGCCCATATTATTTCGTCAAATAAGCGCGTAATCCTCTGCTCCCGCTTCTGTCTTAATTAAATACAAGTACTTTTTTTTTTATGTACTTGTTTTTTTAATATATAATGGCCAACATGTCTGAATTATTAAAGATGCTACCTATATAAGTTCATCGTTTGTCACGATCACCAACTCTTAACCACGTTAAAACTCCCATATACATCTATCGAATAGAATATTCAGCTATCATTCGATTACTGTATTCCTAAAATCAGACCAATTAAAACAAACAGTTTAAACTAAGCCCATAAGCAATTAGCTCTATAACTAACCCCCAAATAAATTTCCCTTGCAATAAACGGAGGTAAATAGAAAATCATTGATATAAATAACAGGTTTTCAGTACGCCGGTTTCGCTTAACTTTATTTATGGCTCAAACAGCCTATGATTTCAGAGGCTCATTTCAGTATATCATAACTATGTCGGGCTTAATACTAGGCTGCGGCACACTGGGCTATTTGTAATTAAATGGGTTCGTAAAAGGCGTAAGTGGAATGAAAATGAAACACAAACGACTTCAAGGCACTTCTAATAGCGCGGTTTTTAAGGCAGCCTATTGCTTCAACCATACCAACGCAGATCGCCGTCGCCGGCGCGATCATAGGCCAGTGACAGGTCGCGCGGACTGTCATGGGTCGCGCGACCTGTCATTGGCCTATGATCGCGCCGGCGATGGCGATCTGCACGCGTTGGTGTGGTTGAAGCATTAGACCAACTGGCCGCAAGAGCGGAGCGGAGGCCTGGTTTCAAAGCGGAGAGGAGAGGAGATGTGTCTGAATAACTAATCGGATTTCCGAATTGGAGCTTAGCGGAAAATTGATGAGGAAATAACGAAATCTGATTGGTCACTCAAACATATTACCTCCTCTTCTCTCTGCATTGGGGAAACCGAGCCTTAAATATTTTTAGGGCTGAGACTCTTATTATGTAAAGCTCTAAACTTAAAGCCTGTTTTGTCTAATCATTTAAACAATTTTTTGTCCATTAAAAAAGGGGTCTTTTCGCGACCACGGTAACACAGCTGCTACGTCAAGCTATGTAATCGCGTACTACATAATATCTAAATATTTAGAAATATTTTATGCTGACTGTACCTCAACCAAAAGTTGAATACAAAGTTTCCGTAGCTTTAACTACAGCCAAGTTATTTTAAAAGTCTACAGCGAAAATCGATGAACTTTCGACTTTTTGAATTCCAGCAAAAAATATCACAGCACGCCACTTGTCAAGCGAACATGCGATTTCTTATAAATCGCATAATAATTTCCTACTTCTGGTTCACAGTCACGTATAATGGCGTGATAACTTTTAAATTTGAACTTTTACACGTAATGAAAGCCTATGGAGTACAAATTACCAACTTATTTTGCTTTGACATTATCTGGATTAAGTATAAATGTTCAGTTTAGCAAATATTTTCATTTTTTACTAAAGTTTTATGTAAAAAATCAAATCTAAACAATTCAGAGGATTTAAATTCAAATATTGGCTCAGTTCTTTTCCAAACATACCATTTCCATTCCATCTTTTTCCTATGAATACTTATTAAACTTTCAACTATATACCTACTTTCCATGTTTTGTTAAACCCTTTTAATACTAAAAACCAGAAACGCAGCAAAAGCGTACTTTTTGAATATTATTCAATTTGTTTCTTTTATTTATAGAGAACAATTTAGCAGCCAAATGGAAACATTCAAACGGATAATTTGCGTCTCATTTTCGCTTTCAATATGATAATCATCCATCAATAGGAATCACTGAAATTTTGCTCAATGAGAAACAAAATATGATAATTTAATTAAATGATAATAGTGTTACTGATTTGAGATAAACTGTAGGTATAGAAAAAACACACCACAACCATAATACACCAATAATTAAGTATGATTTGAAAAAGAAGACCTCTCTTTGGCAGTCGAGTAAAGTCTTCAATATTTCTTTCAAAATAAATTTCCAAAGAAAATAGGCATACTTAATGTATATTATTAGTAAGTATTTAGTTCATATAAATTACGTCAGAAATAATTTACTCTAATTGGAGTTGTAGTTAATTTACAGCGAAAATTAACATAATAGTAGTAATAATTTATATTTTAACGCGTTTACGTAATTACGCTTTCATTTATTAATGAAAGGAAATACTTTGCCTAAATGGAGTTTTTAGACCTATATTTTAAAAATTTTAGTGTTAAAGTTACATTATTTCTTAACTGAATAAATACTTCAAAAGCGTATTAGTAAGAAAAAAGTGAAGTGAAGAGAAATACCGCCATCTTTCGTGAAATTTATGAATGCTTTGGAATAATTTTACATGGGGCAATCTTCTTCTGTGCGATGGGTACCAACTATTAGATAACATACTGAATTATTTTTTTATATTCTGATAATCATTTTTAATTTTTTTACCCTAATAAAAGTTAGGTAAAAAATAACAAAAAATTGATTAAAAGTACACTATTTTTTTTTTTTTTTACTTTTGGTGTATTTTTTGGAGTTTGAATTTTCTTTTATGTAGTTACATTCCCTTAAAAGATATTTTTTTATACTTTTTCACATTTCCGATGCCAACTGTACATTCTGACGAGGCCCCGCCACGGCCCACTGGGCGTCATCAAAGAGTTAAATCGCCCGTCCGAAAGACTCCGTCCACCGGGCAGCTAATGACCTATAATCCATTCCGAATACCAAATAAAAAACTATTTCAGCCTTTATCCCGAAGGATTTAGAACCATTTTTCAGTTGGATTTTCAGGAAAGTGAGTCGGTTAATTTTTAATTTCAAGGCACAAATTGAATAACGTTTTTATACCAAATCCTGTTCGTTTCCTTGATTAATAATTTGAAATTGTAATTAATTTCGACGATTCTATGTACAAAAAAAGTTCAAAACCAGAGCCAATCAGCTTTTGAAGTCAAATGTAATGTTTATTTTTTACATTTTATTCTAAATATTAAGGAATATTCTTTTTATACAGCTGATATACTCAGTTCGTCTGAAAGAGAGCGCTGGTAATACGACCACCTAAATTGTCGTTATTTGCATTTATCTAAATTCTTATTTTTGTATGATAAATAATAGAAAGTAGTTTTTTTTATCCACAACGAGGAAGCTCTTGGCCTGTATCTTACCTGATGCTTGAGGAATGCGAGCTTCACCCGGAATCCTCAATCACAGAGGAACTGGCTATCTTACCTCTACTGCCGGAACACAACAATGCTGTTAACGTTGTTGTTATGGCGACGGACTTAGGTAAGATGGTGGTAGCCAGACTTAGAACAAGCCCTACCACCAACCAAACTGAACAGAAAAATCTGCCCCCACTGGGAATCGAACCCGGGACCTCTGCATCTGAAGCAGGTGGTCTTACCACTAGACCATAGAGGTGTCTGTTTAACTACATTGTACAATTGTAAATGTCTAAATAACCACTCTAATACAAAACTTTGACCCTGAACACCAAAACCACAATAATTCATAGCTTTATTTATTCACTGTAACTACTTGAAAACTTTATAATAACCGTCGAAAAATATTCCACCGTTATTTTAAGCTCAACTCCGTGCTAAAGCTGCCCAGAATATCACTATACCCGCATTTTCCTACACAAAATTGTTTTTGTTTGAAAATTGTTTAAACTTTGTTTTATGCCTCTGCCTCAGAGAGAATGTCACGAAAAAATGCGCAGGATCCTAATTATGTTGTTTCATTTTTAAAGTTGTCACAGAATTAAATGTAGAAATGTTTTTAATTTTAGATTTGTTTTGAGCAGTCGTTGTTTGATATTAATGAATCACATATGTATACTATACATACATACTTGAAATACCAAAGGATAGTGCCAGGGTCTGGTAGTACGTATACATGAATGATATTTTGTATGTAAATAATTCAAAACAAAACTCTTTTTTTCTGTTAACTCCAGGGATAGATTTCAGTGCGCTCCGGTTTACAAATTAGTATTGGCCTGAGGAACAAAATGCACTATGGTTTCATTCTGGGCAGCACTTGGTCCAATTTCCATACATGGATTGGCACTGTCATTTGATTTTGTTTGTATCAACATCAACAACATTTAGTAATGGCCTGGGCATTTTGTAGTGTTGCCAGATAATAATCGATTAGGTGGGGTAATCGATTAATGTCTATTTTGAGGCCCATTTAGGCTATCGATTAATATTTAATAGACTATCGATTATGCGGCAACAGTAGTGTTTTCTATGTATAAATATTTACCTACAACAAAAAAGGATTTCAGTAACACCCGTATTCACAACCTTTACTATGAGGTCTCACAGTGCGCGTGGACGCACAGGGTGACACATGAACCAATCATAGAGCTCTATTCAATGCTGTGCGTTCGATTTGCTGCTTCGCTTAAACTAGCATCGTTTGTGAATATGGGCTAAGTCCATTATGTGTCTAGAACACAATATCGAGCGCAAAAACATTATAATATAACCTAAATTCACTGCTAAAGTAGTTTTTCCCTCCCTGAATATTTTCACAAACTCATTGACAACATGTTTTACGCCACAACACAAAATGCCATAAAGTAAACAGTAGGTACACGAACCTTCATTGGATTGTCGAAAAAAAACATTTCTGGGACAAGATAACAGGAAAATTCGAGTGTCTCTGTCACTGTGATTTTATAATGGCAAGGATAAATACTTACCTACTAGTGAAAAATTTGTTGAAAAAGGTTTCATTCGTACAATTTTTTTTTAGAAGTGAGATAGGACTTGCTTGTTCTAAAAGAAAAGTAACTACTCGAAAGAAAATAAAATAATATCACTAAAAATAAAATCTTTTTTTTTTCCGTTTGGTCAAAACAATGGTTAATTAGCGGACGTTCGCGTTATTAATCATAGATGACAGATTAATAAGACAAGCACTTATCATTTTTTCAACTTAGTCTATCACTATGTATCTTATTTCCCCAATATAATTTAAACTTCCTGACCTACTTTATTTAATTCTTGTTAATTAACTTAACAATCTCTTTTATAAAAAGAAACCCTTAAATTGAAATGTTCATTCAAAACGAAAATGAAACGGTAATTATTGTAAGTATCTAAAGTTGCGATAAGTCCTTTTATGTACCTATTCATTAACACAAGTCGTACCTATTACATAATTTTGTATTTACTTAAGTATCGATATTATGTACTCGTACTTACATAATATTTGTAAAAATAATGAACCTAACGAAAGATTTTTGTTCAATATGGTTAAGTATTACGTCACTTAAAATACGAATCTCGTTTTATTTTTGTAACAAAGTAACGTAACACGACACTAAGCTGTCACTTGATATTAAAAGAAAACGTTCCTGTTACTAGATCCGACGGAATTTCTCGGAAGAAACAGGGAACTCATCAAACTTGTGATTTGTTTGCAATGGCTGTCCAACCGTTGTCATATGCGGTAGAACCACTCATTAATAAATTAATATTTCTTGCTAAAACTAAAAGTTCTAACAAGTGCTAGGTTGCAACAAAAAAGTGTACTACTTTTATTTCTATAACGAAGACTTTTAAGCTCATAGCAGATTTATCGACTCAGAAAGGGATCAATACCATATCGCCTTTTGCGAGCTGTCATCCTTTCGCGAAATGTTAATCGCAAGGCGAGGCGTTTACGTTACGGTGCAGCAGCGGATAAGTGTGCGTTGCAATATGGAGTTTCATACAAAGAATACGGACCGCCTCGAGTTGATACGGTTACGATCCCTTTCCGGGTCGATAAATGTGTAAACGACCTTTATGCACCTCCTACATATTACCTGCTTAGCCCAAAGGTTGACTGGAAGAGAATTCCATTAATTATGCATAAATGCAAGTTCGATTAGTGAGCAATAAAGTTAGAAAAAAAAACAAGTTATATTGTGCTTACTAACTTTGGCTTGTCTATTCGAACATTTTCTCATCCTAAATCAAACACTAAAAAACTTTCTCTCCATATTAAGACCACTTAAAAAGCGAATTTTTAGTTATTTACAGTTATTTTATTTTAAAATGACATCTATTACAACTTTAACAGATACCTCAGTGCTAATGAATATAGTTCGATTTACAGTGTTCATTATTCATATACCTAATTTATTTGCACTCTAAACATACATAAAGGTTTTATAACTAAACTAGCGGCCGCCCGCGACTTCGTACGCGTGGATCCTGTTTTACCCCCTTAGGGGTGGAGTTTCGGTAAATCCTTTCTTAGCGGATGCCTACGTCATAACATCTACCTGGATTCCAAATTTCAACCCGATCCATCTAGTGGTTTGGGCTGTGCGTTGGTAGATCACTATGTCAGTCAGTCAGTCACGTTTGAGTTATAAATATTTATTTAGATACAGTGCTTAAAACTTAGTAACCTAGTTGAGGTAGGTATTGCAAATTTTTAGAGTAAGCCTACTAAACCCCTGTGCACTATACTACAGCCATCATCAAAAGTTGCGGCTATTGTCAACAGCAGACAATCAAAGCAAAACCAACCTTATTTAGTTTAAACAGGGCTTCATAATACTTAGAAACCTCAAAGCTTGCCGTTGACTGTACTACAAACTGATGGGCGACAGGCATTGGACAGAAAACTGATTTGGAGTTTTAAAGACTTTGCCTTGGAATGTCGATGGAATGGAGCTGGTATTCAAAAGTTGTATTAAGTATTACAGTATTGACGAAGAAGGGACTTTGTCAAACTGCGATTAGAGATTTATATTTAGCCATTTATCCTTTCTCCACAGGGAGTTTTAGTCAATGTTGTGGGTGGTAATTCTAATCTAATTTTGATGAGTTTGAATGACGAAACAATCATTTCTATTTCCAAGTCACAGTGTACAATATACCTACGTTCTATGGCCTCTTACTAGTTGGTTCGTTTTTTGTATGGAGAGTGCAATATCATTTCCTAATACATAGTGCTGCGAATATTGGTTGACCCTTAAAATATTTGCAACATCGAAAAAGTACCTTACTTGATATTTTATACAGATTTAGTTTAAAATAAGTGACGCAATAAAATTTTAACAACACAATAAAACCGATTCCAAAAAACATGCACCAAAAGTAGAAAAATATTACTATGTAGGTTATTGATTGATACTTTTGGAGTCGGTGTCAAGATTATGAAACGTATGAAATTTGCTATCGCGTTCCCAAAAGTATCAATCATGGTCACACCTCGATTTTAGAAATCGGTTCTTAATTGACGGAGTTCTGCGGTAACACATACAAAAAAACACACTCGAATTGAGAACCTCCTCCTTTTTTTGAAGTCGGTTAAATAATTAATAGTGGGGATACTCAGATCTCCAAGCCCGCATGGGCCTTGTCTCCGTGACCCGAACTAATGGTTACAGCGATCGTTCTTTTGACGACTCTTGATTGCCTTTAAATCTTTAATGGATGGGCCTTTGTTCGGCCTTCGTTCCTTAGGCCTTTACATTTCCTAAGGTTATGTATTTGAAATCCATAGGCTATTATCACCTTTAGGAACTTAATTTATTTGTGGTTGAATATTCCGGGTGAAGCTCGCTTCTACCTTTTGCCTGGTCATCACTTTCTATCAGGTGAAATGCAGGCCAAGAGCTTCCTCGTTGTCATCATCATCATTTCAGCCATAGGACGTCCACTGCTGAACATAGGCCTCCCCCAATGCCCCGATGCTCCCGATTGGTAGCGGCCTGCGTCCAGCACCTTCCTGCTACCTTTACGATGCCGTCGGTCCATTCCATGTCCTTGTTGTAGATAAAGAAAAACTTTGAGAAGTGCAGACCACCCGATGATGATTGTGTAGTTTTAGTTAGACAGACGAACGTTCGTCTGACGAACTTCGTCTCGCACTCCTACAAGTCTATCTGAACTCCTTTGTTCTTCTGGTTAATTTCGTTGCGGGTCCTTTGACTTAACTTTCCCCTGGGACAAACTTGACCTTCACTGGTTGGGTTATTGGCGGTCAAGCTGTAGATCCTGGCTACACAGGAGTTGCAGTGGTGGGAACGAGAGGTGGGAATAGCCCCGCTACTATCTGAACTTTCCCTTACTTCTATTAAATTCCTCAGCATTTTGTTTGATGATCAACGACAACACATTAGACTGTACATTTTCGTTGCAAAACCGCACGTATTCCAACTAAATAAGATGCTACAATTTAGCTTGAAGTGCCGTTGTCAGTTTTTCACGCTTACTCCCTTCAAATTGCTACAGTCTGTAGTTTCATTAGGTACATGTAATGATATCGTCCTTGAAATGAGGAGGGGTGAGATGGAGGGGGGAGGTATCCCGTTTTTGTCCGGGCTTCACCCTTCTGTCTTATAGTGAAAAATATTTTAAAGAAATCATAGAAATGTTTAAGTCAGTATTTCATAATAACTGCTAGCTACTAATTTGATTCTAAGCCTTCATGGTCACTAACAAAATTATTATTATTGACGGGATTGCTTCCATGTTCACATCTCACCTGCAGTTACTCCGTGATCATGGCGCTTTCAACAGTGCCGAAATATCGGGAACTCGAAATTAAGGTACATGGTAGCAATCCCGTCAATAATAATTATTTTGATTCTAAATCCCTTAACTTTCACTCGCAGTACCTCTTTTACCTCACTTCACAAATGTTTTGTTTATGAATTAACCCGTTAAATTCAATGAAGCTTAATTATTAACTTGATTGTTCATTTGTTTATCCTGTAACGGGTTAACTCTGAAGCGGTGGAAATTGATGATGAAACTTTGTATGGAAAACTTATTCTTCCATAAGATAGGGATATTATGAAATCCATTAAACCTACTTAAATATTATCCTTTTGGTAAATTATTAACTTCTTTTTCTCAGACCGTGTTGTGCCGTGTGGTTAATAGCTATCTGTGACAGACCGAATATAAATAAATAATAATAAATAAATAAATTATTCGTTAGTATTCTACATTATTCCTGAGCTGAAAAATCTAAAGGGGCGAAGCCCCGAGCAAAAGCTATTTTTTTATAAAATACAATGTCTTTTCGTGTGTGTTTTCGAAAAAACTGTTCCGTACCATTACAGGGTTGTAAACTAACTGAATATTCCAAAAAATCACAAAGACTAATACTTTATTGTGTGGAATCCTTTCATAAAATCGTTTTCGATTGTTTCAGATGAAATGGCGAGTGGCTGGCGGGATGGGCTTACCACTTGCTGCCGCTGTCCTCTTCACGCTGCCTCTGTTCACGTCCTCCACGGGCGATATAAGTGAGTACTCCACCTCCACTCATTTTCATTGATTATCCTGGTCCGCATTCGAGTGCGGGAGGTTCCTGTAACCTGTAACGCTATAGATAGTTTCATCCACCAAGACGCGCCCCACCATTTTTTGGTCGAGGGAAGCGCGGGATGCGGAGAGTTTGATTCGAGCAATCTGAGCGTCATTATTGTAGTGTGTGTGTGATAACAGCGTTGCAATTGGATAATTTATGCATGAGTGTGATTGCTCGGATCAAACTCCCCGAATCACGCACTTCCCTCGAAAAAAAATTGGTGGGGCGCGTCTTCGTGAATGAAACGATCTTTAGCCATAGAGCCTGGAGCCATGTTCTGGACCAAACATCATTAGTTAGTCACATAACACATTGAGTCCAGTTACTCATCATCATCATTTCAGCCATAGGACGTTCACTGCTGAACATAGGCCTCCCCCAATGATTTCCACAATCGCCGGTTGGTGCCGGCCTGTATCCAGCGCCTTCCCGCCTTTATGAAGTGTGGGTGGACGTCCTACGCTGCGCTTTCCGGTACGTGGCCTCTACTCCAGAACCTTGCTGCCTCATCGGCCGTCAGTTCTGCGTACTATGTGCCCTGCCCATTGCCACTTCAGCTTTGCTAATCCGTTGGGCTATGTCAGCGATTTTGGTTCGTTTACGTATCTCCTCATTATCTGATTCGAGTCCAGTTACTACTATTTAAAATTTTGCTTGATTTTCTAGTTGCGTAGTTTTACTCCATTCATGTTAACAAGAGCTGCATCAGCCACCACTGTTGCAGGACATCACGGGACCTCCAGGGCGCGGGGCTGGCGCGGCGGCGTCCAGGCCAACGCTGACGTCACGGCCAACAACTCCATCAGCAACGTCACTGCTCAGCTGGGCGGGACCGCTTACCTGCACTGCCTGGTTGGACACTTGAGTGAGAGAGGCGTAAGTAACTTATAAATATTTTTATAGTTCCTAGAGTACTAGGACACAAAAGTGACTAGAGCCATAAGCTAGCGAAGGGACTAGATTTACGCTGACATCACGGCTAACAACTCCATCAGCAACGTCACAGCCCAGCTGGGAGGGACCGCTTGCCTGCACTGCCTGGTCGGCCACTTGAGTGAGAGAGGCGTAAGTGTTTTACTCGTAACATAGTAGTTCTAGTGACAGATAAAATCCCTAGAACAATAAATAGGTCCAGATTTATAATGACGTCACAACTAATAACTCCATCAGCAACGTCACAACTCAGCTAGGCGGGACCGCTTATCTACACTGCCTGGTGGTACACTTGAGCGAGAGAGGCGTAAGTAACTAATAAATATTTGTATAGTTCCTAGAGTACTAGGACACAAAAGTGACTAGAGCAATAAGCTAGCGAAGGGACTAGATTTACGCTGACGTCACGGCTAACAACTCCATCAGCAACGTCACTGCTCAGCTGGGCGGGACAGCTTATCTACACTGCCTGGTTGGCCACTTGAGCGAGAGAGGCGTAAGTGTTACTCGTAACTTAGTAGTTCTAGTGACAGACAGAATCTATAGACCAATAGGTCCAGACTTATGATGACGTCACGGCTAACAACTCCATCAGCAACGTCACTGCTCAGCTGGGCGGGATGGCTTACTTGCACTGTCTGGTTGGACACTTGAGCGAGAGAGGTGTAAGTGTTGTACTCATACTACTAGACAGACAAAGTCCCTAGACTTTAGCTAGGGACCCTAGACCCTAAACAGTAGGTCTAGCTTTACGCTGACGTCACGGCTAACAACTCCATCAGCAACGTCAGTACTCAGCTGGGAGGCACGGCTTATCTAAACTGCCTGGTTGGCCACTTGAGCGAGAGAGGCGTAAGTGTAACTACTATCATCATCTATATCATCATAAATACTGATGCTGCAGCCGTGGTCACAAGCAGACAAGAAGGCCAGTCTGCTTGTGATCACGGGTGCAGCATCGCAGCCGAAACGTCAAGCCGTGAGTACATAATGTAACTCATTAATAAACGTCGTATTTTAGTTGAAATGGAACGCGAAAGTTTAAAATCTTATACTATCATCATCGTTTCAGCCACAGGACGTCCACCGCTGAACATAGGCCTCCCCCAATGATTTCCAAATTGACCGGTTGCATCGGCCTGCATCCAGCTTCTTCTTGCAACCTTTATGAGGTCTTCTGTCCACCTCGTCCTGGACATCCTTCGCTATAGAACCTCCAGAATCTTGCTGCCCCGTCGGCTGTCAGTTCTGCGTACCTACTATGTGTCCTATTGCCACTTCAGTCTGCTAATTAAGATCGTTTACGGATCCAATTTCACCAATTAAATTACAGCTCTGAACCTAATGTTTGTTAATTTCGTTGTTTAATTGTGTCTTATTGTATTTGTTTAGAAGGCGACTGATTTAATTTAAAATATTACTGAACTAAGTTGCAAAAAATATAAAACTACCTACCAATTTAAGGCCACAGAAAAACTCCTTAAACTTAGTTCTCCGTGGTTGTTATGCCAACAATTTGCACTGAGTTTTCAGTGTAGCATTAATAATGCATGATTTCAAAATACAGCCATTACCATCAATACCTATGTTAATAGAATTCCTGGGTACAACCTCGCTTCAAATAGTTTCTGGATCGACTAAGTGTTTACTTAAATCAATCAATCGTAGAAGGGAGAGAAAAGAAAATAGTACGTGTAACACAAGAATTCTATGTTTAATTACAAACCTTGAATACTTGTCATTTTCCAATTTTGCCATAAGTCGATTCGTCACACTTTTGTAAGATCGATACATAGAAAGTTCATCATCAACATGATAAAGTTTAGGTATTTTATTACAGTAGTTACTCCAAAAAAATTTGCTACAAAATAATAATAGTGTGACGAAAGCTTATTTCGTGACGAATCCACTTTGTGCCAAAATGACAATATCACACAAAAAGTGTGTTAACTACTCTTTATGTGGCAAATCGACATTAACCCATAAATCGTATGTTTTAAGCCTTTATGTTTCTAAAACTCGTCTCCCACATTTAAATTCAAAGGAATCTCGCCTAACACCCAAATACCCCTATAAATAACGCCAAATTCCAAAAGGCAATTTCGAAGAGAAGTCGAGTTACTACTACATTAAACTCTCAAGAAAATTAGCGTAAATGAGATTTTTACAACTTTCATAAATTTCTTTTCAGCAAGTTTCCTGGATCAGGAAAAGGGACTGGCACATATTGAGCTCCGGGAAGTTTACTTACACAAACGACGAGCGATTTCAGGTGAGTGAATTTTTTGACATTTCTTTTATTATGGTTGGTAGGTATTACACATTTGTCATTTCATTGATTAAATTTTGACAATAGATCATGAAAATTGAAAAAGAATTAGTTACTCGATTAAGAGAAAAAAATAACTGAAAAATTTTACCATACTTATAGTCGTGCGAAATTTAGTTTAAGGCTGGGTTGCACCATCTTAATTTAACTCACAAACGTCAAAAATCTGTCAAACTCCATACAAAAAGCACGGGTTATCGTTATAGTTACCGTTAAAGTTAGATGGTGCAACTCAGCCTTAGCAGTAATGACTTTACAATCAGATAAGTTGTGGAGAACTGGAGACGCGAGATTGACAGATTTTTGACATTTGTTAATGTAATATGGTGTAACGCAGTCTAAGTATCATAACACCAGTGTACCTACCATGAGTTTACGTTAGGTGTTCTCGCTAGCGAGTACGTCAAAAATCTCTATGAAGATTTTGTTTATTGAAAGTAGCCGCTAGGGGTGCTGCACAATATGTCATACAATTAATGTCAATTTTTTTACGCAGACGCTAGCGAGCACACCTAACGTAAACTCATGGTAAGCACACAGTATTTAATGCCTCTCACGGTTCCCATGCACAACGAAAGCTCGACATGACTTGGCATCACTTTACCATCAGCTGCTGATTTGAAATTAACAAAATACAAGTGTTAACAACAAACCCTTGACACAAAAGTACATCAACATAACATAGTAACAACATGGAAACAGCATAATCCGCGAACATTCCGCTAAGCATATTAGGAACAGCTAATGGATATATTCAGTGTGTAATAGTCATTCTGGAATGTCAGGGGTCGCCAACATTATGGTTTTATTTTGAAAATGAAAATGTGATTCTGTCAGATTATAATCTGACTCATCATGTCTCATATTTGGGGAATGTACTATGTATCATGAGTAGAGATGTAAATTGGCTGAATTTGACCGGTCACGATGGAAATCAAATTGACTGAAATTGACCGTTTTTGACAGTTAATGACTTGTTTTTGACCGTTTTTGACTAATTTGACCATAAATGATGGTCAGTCAAATTCAGCCGCTTTAGTCATTTTCAACACTAATCATGAGTAGAGTTTTATAAAGGATACCAATGATTTAAATTTCACACTGTATAAAGGATAATAATATGTGACGTTCGTAGTGCAAACGAAAAATTTCAAGTTGACTTTGACATTTAATATAATAAGTTATAAAATATGAGCTGAGTCTGCACACTGTTTGAAAAACTAATAACACTAAGGTATTTTCTTATTCTAAACAAAGTGCTATTACATAAAATGTCTTAGCTTTGATAACGTAATAAGTTACATAACATTATGAGCTACGTCTCTAGAGTTTCATAAACTAATAGCACTATCGCATTTCTATCTTTGAACTACAAAACTATTTCTAAAGTGCTACTATTATTATGTTGTGGATAAAAAAAACTTTTCAGTTATTGTCTCTAAATGTGTTCTACATAACGTAAACTTAGGGGATTGCAAATATTACTAAGTCCTAAGAAAGTCAAAAACATGTAACGGAATCTCCGACTTACCACTTTAGTGGAGCGATTACAGAAAATAATGGCCTATTAAGTACATGTTTTTTTGTGTTATTATGAAAGTTTAGAAAACTGTGCAGTTTTTAAAATTATTTTGGACCTATGGAAATTCTTTTTTTTCTCATACATTTCAGTTGAAAATTTTAGAATGTTCTGCTAAAAGCATATTTTTTATGTTTCTAGCAAAAATTTTGTATCTTGCATCAAAGATAAGAAGGTGATTATTTTTTTCAAATATCTGCAACTAATAGGGAATCTGTCAAAAAATAGAAATCTGAGAAACGTCAACCCAAAAAAAAGATTAAAAAAAAAATTAAGCCACTAGGTCATGAATTTTGAAAAAATCACAAAATTAACTATAACTTCTAAACTACGAAAAATCGTAGAACATACATGGGGGTGAAATCGATAGGTCTAGTCCTCACCTATCACCTGCAACCTTACAAGAAACACCCTGTATAAGGCACAGCTACAGAGAACAAACAATAACAATACAATTAACACAACAACATAGTACAATATTAAGTCTGAATTTATAATTTATAATAATTACCCAATGGTTGCCCAATCCTGACCAAACGCGTCATTCCGTTCTAATATCGACACACTGGTCTTATTTATTGTTAATATTCATTTAGCCTAACACACGGTACCTATAAATGCAGTATTTGCGGTTGTGTTGATTACTCCACCGCAAATTGACGCTTCAGTTTCAATGATTATTTAGGCAGCACATCAAGCTAAATAAGCTCTATGTTGTTGAAATAAGAGCGATTTTGCAACAGAAATTTATCTGATGTACTGATTATTTAGCAACGTAGAAACGTACTTATTTGAATCGAGAATTAGGACATTGTTTTGATTATTCGGTAATTGTATGCGACTAAAAATTTTAGGTAAATGAATAATTGAAAATTGTTGAAGTAACCGAAGATTGTGAACATTCTATATTTTAAATGGATGTTAAAATAATTAACAAAATCTGTCAAACAAACAAAAAACACCGGTTATCGCTATAGTTACCGTCAAATTTAGGTGGTGGAACTCAGCCTAAGTAGCTCAGTCAGATGGAAGATCACCCGGTAAGTGAAAGGTCATGGATTCGATTCCCGCCTTAGACAGTTCGATCATTATGATATTGACTAAAAGTAACAGAATAAAACAATTGTCTGACTTGATACGTCTCAATTTCACTTAACTTTTCAACCGACTTCAAAAAAGGAGGAGGTTCTCAATTCGACCCGTATGTTTTTTTTGTTCATCTCTTTCTTACACACCACCATTACAGAGCGAGTAATAGAGTCGGATGGAACATAATAACAATATCGATTTGTAATAGAACTTTGGTGGCTCGTTTTTGCTAATACCGATTTACTAACTCAATGTGAACCATCGATGCAGAGCGTTTAACTATCCTGCGGTCTAATTTAGTTGAATTTTGAACTAAATTGATGACTATAGACGGAATTGAGGATTAGCGTTATAGAGTTGCTTCAAACAAATGTCCTTTTAATGCCGTCCAATCACTGGGGCGGAATTAAGTTGTGGTAGTTTTGTGGGATTGGATTTTGATAGCAGCTTTAGGTCGAGTAGCTTAGGGATTATTATTTACTGTATTACTACTCATTGAGGAATGTTTTTTGATTACTGAATGTTACCTTAAGCCACGGATACACTAGGGGACAAATTTCCTGTGTAACTCAGATTGTACTTGTTGCAGCAACATTCCCAAACTGCCTAGAACTTTCCCTCAGTGTGTCATGCAACATTCTACGAGACACGAGACATGTTTCTTGTTGTGTTGACGCTTGATGCTCTGTGAGCAAAAACACGCGACATCGTTAGAATAGATTTTTTTGATTTTTGAAATAGAATAGAAAATTCATACAAAATAATACTGACCGCCTCGAATTGATACGGTTACGATTCGTTTTCGGGTTGACTAATTTGCTTCGTCCTTTAGTGTTTCCTTGGCTTAACACTGCAGGCTTTTAATTTAATAAGGACTGCAGTATACAGTGTGAGTCACGTTAAAGTGTACATATGAAAATAGATGAAACTAGACCTATTTTTATATGTACACTTTAACGTGACTCACACTGTATAGGTCTCCCATCCCATCCCATCCACAATAATGCTTTAGTAATTTCATTTCAATTGTAGTACGTATATTAGGGAAATCATAGAATTCCCTAAATACTTATTACCTGGAAGCTAAAACTAATTGCGTCAAGCAATATTCGTCTATGCCGAATGCCATTCATAGTCAAACTCATGATTCGAATCACTGAATTGATTCAAAATTCCTTTGTTTAATTAATCCCGGTTTACGCATTACTGGCTCAACAAAAATCAAAGTGATTGTCTGAAAAAAATATAAATTCCAGTCCAACCTCCTAATTTTTTAAGCCGGTTAAAAAATTAAGCTCATGCTTTCCTAAGCATGCTTTCTTAAAAAAATAAGCTCATGTTTTCTTAAGTTAATGTGCCCGCCCGTTTGTCTTCTGATTGGTTAGACACCTACAAACAGAGGCTCAAAAATGTTTATATTATAATATCAGAGTTGTGCTCTTATATAATTATCCTCACCTACCTTGAAATACCATTATTTTTAAAACATTTATGTATAACCTACGCCGAACTCTACTATACTTTGAGCAAAAGTATGGAATCACTCTCTTGTGTTTTGTTCCGAGCCGTCTTAAGGACTGAATGCCTATACATGTATCTATGGTATCAATTTAAAGTATCTAATATTATTACCATTAAAATTGTACCATGTTTGTTTATCTTCTATTAGTCATTTACTTCTTACGATCATTTGGAACAAATAGATTCCATACTTTTACTCGCGAGTGTATTTTGATTTCTTACCAAATAAGTACGAATAAATATATGCGATTCCTTATTTTGTTACCTACCTTATCGTAAATTAGTTTCAGATAGTGGTAATAGAAAGTGGGCTAATATTTTTTTGTTATTTCAGGTCCTACATGGAGAAGGGTCTGAGGATTGGACGCTTCAGATTAAATTTGTCCAAAAAAGGGACAATGGCACCTACGAATGTCAGGTAAGTGGCATAAATATAGCTTTAAGACGGTTTATTACATACACCCTTTACATACAGGGTGTATTATCTACGCTAGATAAAAGTTATGTGAGTCAAACTAGATAATTACAAAGCGAGTATATTTCTGAGTTAGTAATGTCTTTACATATTGTAGAAATAGGTAGACCTTATAGTGATAATTAAGGAAAATTTTACTCCCTGTAGGTAGGTAGGTTTATAACATTAAGTAACTTCTAAATCTAAACGGCTAAAATTAACTAGTTAGGTAGGTAGGTACATGACTTTAAAATACCAACAAAACATAACCTAATTTTACTTCTACTCATCATTAATTTAACAAACAAACGTATGGCAAATCGGAGACTTATCCTTAAAATATAAAAACATCACGTGCCAAATAAATTATTTTTCTAACCTTGAACGTCCCAAAGCTAAGCAGAGGTAGGGTTGCCATCTGTCCGGGTTGTCCCCACATTTTTCCTGGTCTAGAGGGCGTCGACCATCCGGGAAAGTTTAATGTTTCTTTAAAAAAAATCAAGTATTATTTTACTTTATACAATTAAGCACACCAACAACAAATATATTAGGTTTACCTACTTTTGTAACCAACATTTAAAAGAAACATTTCTTATAATATTTTATGCCACATAAGGGTAAGCACAACATTTATAATCGTATTCTTATGAGATAATCTGAGTTACAAAACTAGAAATGTTATGCCCTATGTAGTATAACTTGAGAACTTAAGCAGTTTCTCTTTGAATTTAGGGTGCAAGTCTTAGGCCAATGCAGGGCAACTCGAATAAGTTTGATTATTTTTTAATCTGTTTACATGTCCGAGTTCTGGGCTCCAAAATCCGGGGTTTCCACGTGTTTTTTTTTTAAATATTCTTGGACATTTTACACTGCGCTTCTAGTCCCAAACTAAGCAAAGCTTGTACTATGGGTACTAGACAACGGATATAAACATAGGTACTTAATTTTTTTTTTAAATACATACTTATTATACATAGAAAACACCCAGTCCAATACAAACAAATATGTTCATGCACACTAATGTTTGTACTGTGCGGGAATCGAACCCGCTACCTCCGGAATAGTAGTCCGTTTCGAACCACTACACCAAACGCCCGAAATTTTTGTACTTTTTTTGACTAGTTTTGTCCTGGATATCCAACTTTAGACATGGTTACCCTAACCAGAGGTCTCCTTTTACTATGTTGACGCCACTCCGGCTTCAGACCCACCCTTGTCAGCTTAAATATTTAGCTGGCGAGGTATTTATGGGATCCACCAAATATAACGCCACGTCGCCGTAAAAGCAAATTCTCGGATAAAGAATTGCAGATTTATCAGGTAATGTCATGGGAAAATAAATATTTTAGTTGTTTATTTATTTTTACCGACCGATTTTTATGTGGACCGACGACCTGATAAAGGTAGCAGGAAGGCGCTGGATGCAGGCCGCTACCAACCTTGCGATGTGGAAGTCATTGGGGGAGGCCTATGTTCAGCAGCGGACTCCTGAGTCCTGTGGCTGAAATGATGACGATAATGATTTATTTTTAATATTCACAGCTATTGGAAAATATGCACAACTTAAAGCAAAGCAAATTCGTGCAGTAAAACTGGCCATCAACGTAAATTATAATTCAATGATTATTGTTTGTGTGTTTGTGCTTACTTACATGCTTTGAGAGTTTTTCTATACTTACTTAGTAATTAATAGTTACACCTTGAAAAAGCTTCCGTGGTTTCAGGTGAATTTCAGTTTATCACAGAAAGACTATAATTATCACTCTACGAATAACCGAGATAGAAACTATCTCAAGTTTTTCCCTAAGGTCTTAAACTTAATCTATAAGTTCGTTACCTAAATCTAGATTTCTTACTAAATCTCTGTACATAACGAGTAACGACGATTTCATAATTTAAAGACCAAATTGCTTTCATATACGGAAAAATATCAAGAAAGCGATTTCTCAAACAAAATTTCTGGTTATTGTCAATTATAATTGAGGGGTTTTTATGTGCCTTAATAAGGTCGCGAAGACAAAATCATGTTATGTATTCTTTATAAGACGCGTGGAAGAGGTTTTTCATTCCGCGTAGGTGGGGGATTACCCGTAATCTTACGCGACGTATATTGCGTTAAGGCAAGCTCACACTGTCAGGCTTAGTGACAAAATAAGTCATTAAGACTAACTTTTGCCCGCGACTTTACCCGCGTTTTCGGTCTCTCACAGACTTAGGCTGATTTGCACCTAACTTTAACCGTATCCATAAAGATAACCGGTGATTTTGGTATGGAGTTTGACAGATTTTTGACGTTTGTTAAAGTTAAAGTGAGATGGTGCCTTAGGTAAGATTGTGGTAGTCAGCCAGGCGGAATTAGAGCCCTCCTACCACCAACCAAACCGAGCAGAAAACTTTGCTCCACTGGGAATCGAACCCGGGATCTCTCACACGACGTATATTGCATTAAGGCAAGCTCACACTGTCAGGCTTAGTGACAAAATAAGTCATTAAGACTGACTTTCGCCCGCAATTTCGTTCGCGTGAATTTAGATCTGTCCCAGAAAGTCTTTGCCTCGCGCTTAAAAAAACTGGGACAAAATCTATACTATGTTTTCCCCTGGGTCTCAAACTATACATATAACACACTTTATCTAAATCAGTTCAGCGGTCTAACCGTGAAAGGTTAACAAACATTGTTCTATCCATCCATCCACTTTCACATTTTGCTATATTATTATTAGAAGTAGGATAGAAAGTATGATAGGTTGAGACATCAAGAGCTAAACTATATCTTTTGCGTTCCTAATATCTGTTATTTCGCAACAAAAATATGGCTATTTACAACTTGGCAACAGCTTGATGAATCTCGTTCGAAAAATATTAAAATACAGAATTTGTAAAAACATATTCCCCTAAAAGTGTGAACTGGCGATATAAAAATCATAAAAGTAATTTATTTTTGCAATTAGGCTTTTAAAAACCTTTTACACGTCCCAGTATAATTTAACCCTAAAGTGTTTGGGAAAATAATTTTGGCCCTTTGATTAAGGCCGTGCTGAGACGATATTTTTTAAACTCGTCAACATTTAAGGCATATTGTTTATTTAATTAAAATCTGTTTAACAGAAATAATTATTAACATTTGTGATTCATTTTGTGGAGAAAATAGACCATAATAAGTACTAATTTAATCATAAGGTCTTCCAGATATTCAATAGTACTTTACTTTCATCAAAGTCAAAGTCATCATCATCATCATCATCATCATCATCATCATCATCATCTCAGCCATAGGACGTCCACTGCTGAACATAGGCCTCCCCCAATGCTTTCCATGTTACCCGGTCAAAATTTCAATCCAAGCCCGGCCAAGTCAAAGTCAAAATTTCTTTATTTGTATAGACTAATAAATACTTACAAATCGTCAAATATTTTGCCCCTTAAATAGCTCTACATGTCTCATAATCTTTTTACCCTACCAGCGCTTCGAGACCAACATTTTTCAAGTGCTGAGAAGAAGCGCCGCAACAAACTCAGTCACCACTGACTGTCTCTAAAGAACAAAAAACTTATCTATCTACTACTTATCTGTATTCTCTTAACACCTCTGTAGTCCTGTGGTAAGAAAGTACACTTTATAAACTCAGCGGTTCTGGAATCAATTCCCATACGCACAAAAAATTACTGTGTACTTATAGTTTCGTTACGATATTGCAAGCTCGAATCAACCTGATTATCCGAAAAGGGTCATGACGTCAGTTGTTATAACCCACGATATAAACAACATTCTACCTTAACTATCCATATAACTTGGCTGTAATCTATAATCCCATCAAAAACAATACTTGTCAAAAAAACCAAGTCTCGCAACTCAAGTTGTTCTACGGTAAAAAGTTGTGAGATCCATGTAATACCAAGTCCAGGCCAGGAAATCTTTAACGTTTTACATAAATTATTGACTTGGCCATCGCACTAAATAATTTAATTTACACGTGTTTTCATGCGATGGCCAAGTCAATATTTTATGTAAAACGTTAAAGATTTCCTGGCCTGGACTTGGTATTACATGGATCTCACAACTTTTTACCGTAGAACAACTTGAGTTGCGAGACTTGGTTTTTTTGACAAGTATTGTTTTTGATGGGATCTCATTTCTTTTTGTATTTTGTAGATAGCAGTTATGTATCTAGAAAACTGGACCGAAATTGAAAAATTTTACTCGACTTGGCGGTTGCACTAGCGTGCCCCCAAATCTCATTTCTTTTTGTATTTTGTAGACAGCAGTTATGTATCTAGAAAACTGGACCGAAATTGAAAAATTTTACTCGACTTGGCGGTTGCACTACCGTGCCCCCAAATCTCATTTCTTTTTGTATTTTGTAGACAGCAGTTATGTATCTAGAAAACTGGACCGAAATTGAAAAAATTTACTCGACTTGGCGGTTGCACTACCGTGCCCCCAAATATTTTAGTTTTTCCTTGATTCATACACCAAACACTACTTATATTCCAAATTTGAAGCTTCTAGGTCTGCTAGAAGTGCCTTAGAATTTTGATGATCGGTGAGTCAGTCAGTGAGTCAGTGAGTCAGTGAGTCAGTGAGTGACAAAATTAAGTAACTTTGACCCGTTATAATTCTTAAACTACTGGTTCAAATTGAATGAAATTTTAAATATACCGTGTCTTTACAATGCCTGCATAGCTAATGAAAATTCAGCCTTCTAGTTTTATCCACAACGAAGTTACAGGCGGTCGAAAATGGCCTGAATTGCTTCGAGAAAAGGATGGTACGGCCGTGCCGCTTTTTTGCTCGACTTGGTGGGGGCACTGCCGTGCCCCCAGAACTGCGTTAACCCTTTATTTACAAGCCTATATCGTTCCTAGTAAAAAAGCCATGAAATGGTTAAGAGCAGGGATGGGGAACCAATGGCACACGAGCGTGCGTCACAACATTTTATTGTTTTATTTTGTTCAGGATGAATTACTACGAAATATAAAGAAAATTATTATGAAATACATAAATTAAATTATTATTACGACAGCAGATAACTACTCAGGAAGAAAGCTTCATACCTAATCATCAAGTCACAGAAGAACTAACTACCCTACCTCCAACTGCCGAAACTCAATAATGCTCTTAACATTATTATTATGGCGACAGACTTCGATGGTTGTGTTATAGCTAGTCAGGTGGAATTAGAACAAGTCATACCCAATCAATAAGCCGAAAACTTTGCCTGCACTGGGAAATCAAACCAGGCGCTTCTGGGTCAGAGACAGGTGGCCACCACTTAACCACAGAGGCGGTTCAAATAAAATATTACGAGTGAAAGTTTTTTGTAGTAAATTAAGTGTTTTTAATTATTAGTCATGGTATATTTAATACCAATTAAATATCAACGACCCAATTTTCTAAAAAAAACTTGACAAAAAACTTATCTAAAAAAACAATGAAGGACTTTATGAAAGATTTAAGATACAAAAAGGTTTGCCATCCCTGGCTTAGGGCGTCAACACACCCATATCCATCGTCACGAACAAGCGTACCCACCTTAATACCTTGACCAGTTCTTGCAGAGTTAGTGCACAATAAAAGGGGACCGAGTTGATCAGTTCGACTGGTTCTGGATAAGTGTTAACAGATACGTGATGGAAATGCTGATGGAATTCGCAAAGGCACGTATTTGTCACGGAATATAATTTGTGTAGCCACCTTTAGATTTGTGCCTGTACAAATATCATAAATAACGCAAATCTTCCTGAGAAATAAGCATGGATGGGTGTTTGTTACTTGTTCAAGTTCATGCAAAAAAGTCTTAACAGATTGCGGTGTAACTTTACAATCCATTTTAATATTATAATTATATGAGAATTGCAGAAGTAACTTTGACTGCTTGTTAGCCTTTCACGCATAAACTACCTACCCATAAAAATGTGATATTTTGAGACACAAAGAAAACATATAAATACTCGTATCTCACTTTTGAAAGGAGGAGACGTGTGCAATTGACAGAGATTGCACAGAAATACTTCTGTGACAGAACGAAATTCACGCCTGCAAAGCCACGGGAAAAGGCTAGTAGGCTGTAATTAATTAGATAGACATTTTATCTTTGGGGCGAAGTCGCAGGAAAAACTATTGGTGTTAGTAGGAAGGCTCACAGTCGCACTTCCAATGTAAACGTGCGGTAGATCGTTTCCCATTGGATTCTATCTTATACAGAAGACACACCAAGCTTTACATTTTGGCATCTTATGTCACTTGTCATAGGTGCGATTTTGCAACAAAACTGTACAGTCTGGAGTAACATTATGAATATTGATCAGCGAAGGGTGTTCTTTGCGAATACGATAGGGCTACCGCCTTCGGTTAAATATTCACGAATAATTTCGCTTGTACCAGGCTGTTACGAGTAAAATTGATTCTGGAGCTGTATCTGTCAAAATTACATGCTGTAATTTTATTATCAAACTAGTGACCGCCCGCGACTTCGTACGCGTGGATTAATGCCTTTAGGGTTGAATTTTGCGAAATCCCGTCTTAGTGAGCACCTACGTCACGCTGTTCAGACTTTGGAGAGGCCTGATTGTCACTTACCTATTTATCCTTTAGTAACCTCTTACCACATCCGTGTTAATTACTACTTTAAAATAAACTCCGCTATTTTGTAACAACCAGCGAGAAGCATTGAAACTCAAAACTGTAATCTAAATTTAATTTCACATAAATGTATAACGATTACTAGGTACTTCATGGAAGTACACTTACGAGTACATTGATTAAATGCCTGTAATACGGTCTTCGGTAAACAGAACAGTTAAACCCATATGACTAAATCAATCAAAACATTAAAATCATCGTTTTCAATACAAATCCCATCGTCAATAGCGTCAAAACGGGAACGGCAACATCAATAATAAATTAACAGCAATCAATTAGGGTATTACAACACATCACCCGTTACTAATACGTCAATCGCAGGCAAATATCGGATGACAAGCCGTCACGTTTAGCTATATGTCACTCAGTACGTCCTACATACAGGGTGACATTGCAAGGTGCGGCCAAATTTTAGGGAGCGACTCAAAATCATGGAGGTAGCAGGAAGGCGCTGGATACAGGCCGCTACCAACCGGGCGATGTGAAAATCATTGGGGGAGGCCTATGTTCAGCAGTGGACGTCCTATTGCTTGAATGATGATGACTCAGAATCGGTAACAATCGATTTTACAACAAAGATTTTTTTTTCATAATTAATCATTCCTAAAAACAGGCGTGAATAATTTACTTCATTCATAGAAAAATACACACGCACGTAACAATATTTTCGTACGTATACGTCGCGAATATAAGCTTTAGGCTGAGTTGTACCATCTAAAAGTTTATCTAACTTCATACAAAAGAAAAACGCCGGTTTACTAATAAAGGTACATTAATAGTCTATGATTTTTGAAACTCTGTCATATTCTCATTTTGTTCTAGAGCTTATAATAAAAACTTAGCAATACCTTGCAATGTCACCCTGTATAAGTTCGGATATCTTACCCACCCAAGATACATTGTCGCCTCGGATTTCCTTACTCGATTTCCGACTCTACCCTCGACTATTTTAAGCTTGTTTTGTCTTGTCCCAAAACCATCCATTTACCGATTGATTGATACCCTGACAATGCGTCGTGAAGCACCCACAGTGTTAATTATTTACGCCATTGTAATGAGAGGATTTACATTGTATGGAACTTCGATAGTTAAATTTACATCCATCTTGAATGGGTTTGTATTGTCTTGTTACGGTAACTTTGTTTTGTTAAACGGAAACTAATTAATAGTAAGGATGCTTTTACTTTCTAACACTTCGGTACATTTTCGAATCTATGTGTAGTTCGTTCAAAACAATGTTTGAACGTAATTGTGAACATTTTACATTGAAACCATTAAATACATACCGTAAGTACTTCCGTATTCATCGTCATTTCAGTCACAGGACGCCCACTGCTGAAAATAGGTCTTTCCCAATGATTTCCACATCGCCACCATGAATAGGCTTCAGAGGCAATATAATAGGTGCAGTAAGGAGGGAGATATAGATATCTTTTCTGACTCGCTGGGGAAATTTAAGAAAAAAATACAACTCTCATTTGCACATGTGTCCGTTTAGCCAAGATCTGCCAGTTAAATTTGAGGTTTAAAATTGTTCTGAATGGAAATAAATTAAATTAAATTGAATATTGTGTCAAAATCAGCTGTACGTTTAAGTTTCATATTCTGTCAAAGTCCACTTTTGCATGCCGTGGCAGCCTGTAATTAAGATAGCACCTAGTCCTAAGGCAAAATTATGTATGTAAACCCCTTTGCTTGAATTTGTGTCTGTCTTGTTGGTTGTCCTAATTAAATAAATAAATAAATAAATAAATAAATCGCCCGGTTGGTAGCGGCCTGCATCCAGCGCTTTCCTGCTGCCTGTATGACAGGGTTGGTCCACCTTGTGGGTGAACGTCCCACGCTGCGTTTTTCGTATTGATTGTTTAAACTCTTCCTACTGGTTATTTTTAAATTTCGTTCATTAGTTATTAAATAACAAATTCACTAACTAACAAAACACTAAAATAGAGTTGCATTCAATAATAATCTTTTGAAATTAGAATGACAATACAATTACGATTCACTTCTCATAATTCCTGGAAGTAAAATTAAGCAAACATCTCTTGAAAAATGGCGTCTAAAGAAAGAATTGTCGTAATTCCCACAGGGTCAAATCGGGACTCGAGCAAATCCAGGCCCGTCTCTAGTCATCCATAATATAATCGCTGACTCGACAGCTCTGACCCATATAAAAACCATATGGGAAATCTTAAACCAATCCCACAAAATTCACTGAAGTAAATAAAATCTCAAATGAAGACGCGACGTGCCCGCCGAATTTAATCCCTAATTTCAGGTGTATTAAGACTCAATTTGACTGGATCGTTATTTCGGCTGAATTTCCCTTAGGAGAACTTAAGCCTTACCTTTTCATCAACTCCGAATTCTTGTCCTTTCAAGCGAATTTGTGTTTAAGCTTGAAAGGGTTTTTTTAAACGTTGTCACGCGTTTTGCGTGAAATGTTGATAATTTGAATGGGTTAAGCTTTATTGTTTAAGGTACAGTCAGCGTCAAATAGTTTGTGATACCCAAAGTGGTCCAGTAAAGTTGTAACAAAGACGTGTTGCGAACTTTTTGACTAGGTACTTTGGGTGTCATGAACTATTTTGACGCTGACTGTTCACAATGGCACGAGGAGTACCAAGTTACGTTGGATTCACGCATAGTTTTAAGCTAGATTCATATTTGTCTGACGTATTGTATTGTGACGCACCAGAACAGAATCGGTTTCATACATTTAGGATGCGACACGTGAGAAGCCATCACGTTACGACACAACACTCTATTTTAAACGCCACCATAATTAGGTTGAGTTGCACCACCTAACTCTGACCGTAACTTTAACGATAACTGGAGTTTTTTTATGCAGTTTGACAGACTTTTGACGTTTGTTATAATTAAAGTAAGTTGTACCATAACTCAGTCTAAGGCTGGGTTGCACCATCTTACTTTAACTTTGACAAATGTCAAAAATCTGTCAAACTCCATAAAAAAACACGGGTTATGGTTATAGTTACGGTAAAAATTAGGTACAACTCAGCCTTAATGTATCCGTTCTGATGCGTCACCACAACACAACAGAACAGCCAAATATAAATCCGCCTTTATAATAGGTGTAGGTTAGTCTCACTCTAAAACTTTTGATACCCCAGATAATGTTACCATTACAAAGTGTAAGTATAATTTCCGAGATCCTTGCTTGAAGCAAAGTTCCTTGATAAAGCTGTTCAATTGCTGGAAAGAAACTTTGACTCTAAAGAGTCTAGATTGCAGGCTCTCAAACTTATGATCCAAGACACGCCATATTTTTTTCCACAGATAACTAAGAACCATTTAAAGAATTCTTTAATACCCTAAGGCTGAGTTGCACTACCTTGTCCGGTGTTTTTGTATGGAGTTTGAAACATTTTTGACTCTTGTTCAGAAACAGCAAATCGAACGCACAGCATTGAGTAGAGCTCTGTGATTGGTTCATGTGTCACCCTGTGCGTCCACGCGCACTGTGAGACCTCGTAGTAATGTTTGTGAATACGGGTGTAAGCGAGTTAAAATAGTTATTTTTGAACTGTGATTATGTGAAATCTGTTCCCGAACTCTTTGCGATCACTACCAAACCCCTGGGGGTCACGTACCCCAGTTTGAGAATCTCTAGTCTAGGATTAATCTGGAATGGCTCTCACCATTCCACCTCGGAAATAATCTCTGGAGAAGTTTGATTTTTAACCTCTTCGCCCACTCATAATAGGGATATTAGATATAAATTTCTCCCCAGTCTAATTGACCGACGACCGGCAACTAACCACTCATTACTTAGGCTGGGTTGCACCATCTTACTTTAACAAAAGTCAAAAATCTGTCAAACTCCATACAAAAAGCATCGGATATCGTTATATTTAGTTACAGTCAAAGTTAGGTGGTGCAACTCAACTTTAATGTTATTTAGATCTTATTGTATCATCTTTCATTCGCTTTGCACTATTGGGTTAGTCCTAAGGTAGTATTGAGTTTTTTGCATCTTCGTGTGTTAAATTCATGTTATAACGTAGCAATACTCTAACGCGACGTTGTGATACATTATACCGATATATACTTCAAAGTAAAGTTGTGAATGCAGTAGCAAATATTATTATTGCTAGCACTTCCACATTATCACATCCTTGTTCCACTGACATGTGTATCCGTAACGATTTATTTTTCATTTGATGTCGCGATGAAAAACGCGCGTTGAAATTGAACTCTGAATCCCGACAGCTTGGCAATCATCCGCCGTCATCAAAAAAAGCATTTCCCAGAATGTTTCATTCGGTAAAATCAAAAACGTCCATAAAATCTGCAAGTCTACCGACGACTTATCCAATTTTGTTCAATCATTTTTTATCATGCTCCAATGACACAAGGGTGCCATTTTCATTTTGCCGTTAATTAAAAATTTTCGTGTTGGATTTCATTGGATTATGCTGATCTTCGGTAAATTCGATTCATGTGTAAATAAATATTTCGACAGACGGTCTTTGGGTGTTCGATATTGGATATTCGTGCAGGTGATTATCGCGAATTAAAATTTAATTCAGTAGTTATTGCATTTAAATTATCCTAAGAGATACTGCGCTTGGTGTTTTAACTCACTGTCTTCTTCTGTTGCTACGTCTGCACACTTTGAAGAAATGAGTTAACACACCAAGAATAAGAACAGAATTCTAAATTCCATGTCACAAAACAACGATCAAAATTCGATTGAACATCAGTCATAGATTTATTCGTGATTAGTCTTGCATTGATATTCAACCAATCAAAACCAATCAATAATCGAAATTATATGAAGTTGTGAAATTCATATACACACCTAAAAAACGTAAATGATGTTGTTTCCCACAGAATGCAATGAAGTGTTATTAAAAATAAATATAAATTAATATTTTCACGAATAAACCCAAATGTAAAAATGTTATGTTAAGAGTAAACGACCATATTTTAAGGCAATTAAGTAATTATATTAAATAAACAACTTGAAAAAATCGAACTGCCTAAGGCGCGACTCGAACCCACGACCTTCCGCCCGGCAAGCGGAAGTTGAAAAACGACTCTATTCGCTAAGAAATTTTAATATCGAAGTAATTAATTGTATTTAAAATTGACGAAGTTTAATGCAACAGTATTGAATATACACTGTAGGTTCAAGTTAAATAAAATGAAGGTCCAAATACAAAATAAGTCAAATAAACACCTAAATGCCTTGTCAATCATAGACAAAAACGACCCATGTTACATAAGCTTTATTGTAAGATAGACATCAGTTTGATGGTCCATAATAATATTCTGGGATGCCGAACGACCTAGACACGGTGATTGGTCTGAGAAGGGTATAAAACGATTCACGATACATCACAAGTATAAACATCTTTAGAACATCGTATTCAAGGAGATATGGAGTGAACCTAAGCTGTGAATGGCTGAATAGGTGTTGAAGATATTTCAAACTAACTTCTAATAAGGTTTATGCTAAAGCTAACTGGGATTTTACAATTAATTACAATTTTGACAAGTTGGATGGACAAGTTTAATTAGATCCTGAATCACTTTGTCCTAAAATGCATAGTGAAAAAATGTTTCAAAATTTCCCAGTTTTGCAGTTGGTTCGTTTCAGTCTAATGACGTCCACTGCTGGACTAAGGCCTCCCCCAAGGATTTCCACAAAGACCGGTCCTGCGCCGCCCGTGTCCTGGCACCTCCTGCGACCTTCACCAGATCGTCGTTCCACCTAGTGGGAGGCCTGCCCACACTACGTCTTCCGGCTCGTGATCGCCACTCGATAACTTTTCTGCCCCAGCGGCCATGAGCTTTGCGAGCTATACCACCATACCACAATGTCACCATGGGAATAGCACAGAGTTTTCAGAGTTGCAAACTTGGGTGAAAACTTCTCTCTAAGAACCTAACAATATATTAAAAATCGTGGATAGGTACATGCGTGTTTGCGATGTTGGATGTCGATATTGGACTATTCGTAGTTTTGCATTTCGTTCCGTCACAGAGATTGTCTTCTATAAAACGTTTTCAGATCCTTTACCTGGAAATGAAATACAATTTACCATTTCGTAGAACGTTCATGTGCTAGGTACCGACAGTGAAAGCGACACCCGGGTCATTAAAAATGCGAAATTAACGATTTTTTCTTCAAAGTTCTTGTGTTTCTATTATAAAGAAAGAAAGAAAAACAATTTATTTTGGTTCCAACTTAACAACAACAACACAGATAATAAAAGTAAGAATGTAGTAGTTTGAACCAAAATTGGCCACCGCTCAGCATGGGTCATGCTCTGTAGTAATAAAACCCAGAACATGACGCTGTTATTCTGCGGAAACCATAACCATCAAAAACAATACTTGTCAAAAAAACCAAGTCTCGCAACTCAGTTGTTCTACGGTAAAAAGTTGTGAGATCCATGTAATACCAAGTCCAGGCCAGGAAATCTTTAACGTTTTACATAAATATATTGACTTGGCCATCGCATGAAAACACGTGTAAATTAAATTATTTAGTGCGATGGCCAAGTCAATATATTTATGTAAAACGTTAAAGATTTCCTGGCCTGGACTTGGTATTACATGGATCTCACAACTTTTTACCGTAGAACAACTGAGTTGCGAGACTTGGTTTTTTTGACAAGTATTGTTTTTGATGGGATCTCATTTCTTTTTGTATTTTGTAGACAGCAGTTACGTATCTAGAAAACTGGACCGAAATTGAAAAATTTTACTCGACTTGGCGGTTGCACTACCGTGCCCCCAAATCTCATTTCTTTTTGTATTTTGTAGACAGCAGTTATGTATCTAGAAAACTGGACCGAAAATGAAAAATTTTACTCGACTTGGCGGTTGCACTACCGTGCCCCCAAATATTTTAGTTTTTCCTTGATTCATACACCAAACACTACTTATATTCCAAATTTGAAGCTTCTAGGTCTGCTAGAAGTGCCTTAGAGTTTTGATGATCGGTGAGTCAGTGAGTGACAAAATTAAGTAACTTTGACCCGTTATAATTCTTAAACTACTGGTTCAAATTGAATGAAATTTCAAATATACCGTGTCTTTACAATGCCTGCATAGCTAATGAAAATTCAGCCTTCTAGTTTTATCCACAACGAAGTTACAGGCGGTCGAAAATGGCCTGAATTGCTTCGAGAAAAGGATGGTACGGCCGTGCCGCTTTTTTGCTCGACTTGGTGGGGGCACTGCCGTGCCCCCAGATTATAATTTCAAGTAATTCAGTAGCTGTTTAATGCTTAATCACTTCATCAAAACAAAGTAGCTTTCCTGTCTGTCCCTATGTATGCTTAGATCTTTAAAACTACTCAACGGATTTTGATGCGGTTTTTTTAATAGATAGAGTAATTCAAGAGGAACCGTGTGTTGTACCGTGCGAAGCAGGGGCGGGTCGCTAGTTTATATTAAAGTTAATTTCAATGGTAGTTCAGGGTAGTTCACTTACATGAGATTATAACAATTTACAACAATGTTTGTCTTGTGACGAAGCATGCGCAAAGCCCACAAACAAAAAATTATGTAGGTAATAAATAACTGTTAACATTATTTCGAATAAGTAAACATCTGTAACTCCGTTGACACAGAAATAATGGCTCTCAAACAAACTATCATTTACTCAGTCAAGACTAGGTAGGCGTGACTAGGTGTAGTAACCTTCTAAATAAGATTGTAAAAGAATACGAGATTTTTTTTACTGTTCGGGTATTCGTAGATAACTGTGCGGGAGGGATAGTGTTTGGTTCGCCCAAGTTGGCAAGTTAACAGCAGAGTAAATACAAATGAGTAGGTCATCTTCATAGGAACGCACGGGCGCGGTTTGTATGTGAGCGCGCCAGCCAACACGTATGCGGCGCGCACGCACACACTGACAAAGTTTAGCGGTGATTAGCGGCACAGTAGATAAATCAAACAGTACGGAAGCACAAAATATAACAGAAGGTAAACTCATGTATGTACCTCGCTTTGCATACCTCTCTCGCTCGCACGCTCGGCCGTCGCGCTAGGGTTGTCTTGTCATGTGTTGCGTTTATTTCGTTACGATAGAAAAATGTTACTCTTAATACTATGCAAGAAAGACAATAACAGATATCCACGTATACTTATTTATATTTAGTACGTTATTATAGTCATAGTTTGCAAACAAATACACGAGAAGGAAGTAGTATTTAGTTGAGTGGTTGACACTATTATCCAACTAATATTATACTTCGTCGCTGCATCCTCGAGATTTTCATATTTACCAGGTAGTCCACTTCTCATTGTACTAGGCATCGAACATTTTAGAGCATACAATACAAAAAAGTACTTGTTATGACTCGATATCCGGCGGTAGTGGGGCACGCTTACGTCACACCCCTCCAACCGTCGAGTCGTCATTCGCTTCGATAGTGCGGGCATCGTAACATCGAAATTTCTCGTTCGTGCCGCAAAAATTAAATTAAATTAAATTGGAAAAAGTGTGTGCTTCGTGTGTGTTTAAATGTGAAATGACCATAAAAGTAAACATTTCGATAAAATACACAGTTATTACGTCGTCTAGAGCGACGCGACATTTGGAGGATAATAATGGCTACCTGTTGGGGAATCAGGAGACCGGATCAAGGCCGCAAGGCCCGCAAGTAAGTGCTCCGCCAACGAAAGTGCCTGGCAAGCTGCAGTCTGCGAGGAATCGCGCCGTATTGCAAAAAACATCACTCATCGTGAATCACAATGATGACTACGACCACTCTGGCAAGAGTGTACCGACCGAGAGGCAGATAAGTTTGGGGAATATTTAAAACAATTATTTTGTTTTTACCCAACTGTAAAATGAATGGCAAAATGTTTTTGACTATGTTCAATCTGTGCTCGTACATAGGTACGTAATATATTCGATACTAATTTAACACTAGTTGTGCTGTGATGTGAGTTGTGCTGTGATGAAGTTCATACCGTGTTCATGGAATCTTACCTTAATGCTATTAAGGTAATCTATGTATTTCCTAAGAGTAGTGATGCGATTACTACCGAAATACCAAAATCGTAATAAAGAACCTCGATGCGATTGAGGTCAAATACGAATCTCTTAGAGTAGTGATGCGATTACTACCGAAATACCAAAATCTTAATAAAGAACCTCAATGCGATTGAGGTCAAATACGAGTTTCTTAGAGTAGTGATGCGATTACTACCGACATACAGTTCACAAGAATAAAAACTCGCTGCGTGCCTCCGCACGGCGCGCCTGCCGTGGCCACTGGCCCCGCCGCCCCGTCGTCTTCCCGTGCGCCCAGGTGGGACCCCGTCGTGGTTCAGCTGCTCTGCAACTGCCCTTCGCGACCTATGTCGCCCCGTCCGAAAAACGGTGTCGTAAGGTGAGTGCGTCCATTGCTATCATAATTACTATTGAACGTAACTAAATTTACTTAGCTGGTGTATTTACATACAGGACCTACCTATCAGATTTTTTGTTTAAACTATTTAAATAAAATAAGAAACTATATTCAATTGTACTAAAACAATGATTTCGAATAATCAACCTGTAAACCATCAGCGAGACCTTATATATATTATGTATTTCCTTGAGTAGTAATGCGATTACTACCGAAATACCATAATCGTTATGAAGAACCTCGATGCGATTGAGGTCATATAACTATTACCTAGAGTAGTGATTCGAAATATCAAAAGAATCGGATGATTCAACACAGGAGGAAATATCAGTCTGATAAACCAGCAAAACCGAATATAGAGGTTACATAGGTAAATTGTATTAACTTCAGACACGGAAAAGTTATCCCGTTAGCCAATAATATTTTGGAAGGCTTAGGTCAGCCTAAAAAGTAAAACTGAGGTGTACGCACTCCATTTGGAGATGAGATAATATTCTGAACGCTTGGGCGAATCTTGGCTAATTGACTGAGGGACGAGTCAATCCAGAAGTTGACTAAAAATACCTGCACATGTTGTCACGTGTCTTACGCAAATAAATTAAAACGGGGGGCTTATCCCTCAAGGTAACTGCTCGAGGAAGCGCAGAAATAGTAATAAAAAAGAAAAATACACAAAATGATAAGATGTATTTATTTAAAACTTTTATACAAGTCCATAAATTAAATTAAAATTACAATAGGAATAATTTAATCTAAATCAAGAAAATGTTATTTAAATGTTCAAATATTATTTTCGAATATTTGCCTCTGTGTGGGGTAACCGGTTCACGCACTTCTTTTCCTCAACACCATCCGGTTACTGTATGTGTGCGCGTGCGCAAACATCACCAACACCCTACAGTAGTAGTGCAACTGTCGCAATTTTTTGAGCAGCAGCTTTATTGAACGGTGGCATGATAAACACCAAAATTATTAAGATTATATCAGATATTTAATAGCAGTAATCCTACCTTTAGGTTTTGAGTGCCAAAACACATCAGCAGTTTCAGTTTCGGTCATCCTTATGAACAGCAGCGACGACCAGCGATTGCTGCAGCAATTTCGTACAAAACAAACAACAGCGAATTATTTCCGCTTTCTACGCTTTATTCTGGTCTCGTGATAAGGTTTAATTTAAACCAGTATACCAGCTTCATTCCATAGTTACAAAACAGAAGCTTATGCCAACAACTTATAAACATTTTCACTTTGGTCTACCCAAGAACTGCAATGTTTTTTCAATACATAGTTATACATAATTATTATACATAAATATTTGATATGTATGTTACTGTAAAAGCTCGAACTACGGTTAATCTTAAGATTTAAGTGTAAGTCTTAGGATTTACCGACATGAGTTGGTAAATGTAAGAATTTCTGAAAATACGACGATTTTTTCGAGCTTTTACCATTCGAATTCAGTATATGCTAGGTTTTACCTCTGTCAGCTGGTAGATGTTGGTTTTAGGAATAAAACAATGAGTAATTCTTAATTACCTACTTACTTTCATCAACTATTAGACAATCGGAATTATAATAATCAAATCGGAATTATAATAACCCATCATTGATAGTAGCGCCATAGCTGGGCACCGTTAATCAAATAGTTAACTTCGTTAATCGTTAAACCGTTAATAAAAAAATTAACTTCGTTAAACCTTAAAACGTTACATTTAGCAAGATTTAACGCAAGTTAACGTTAATCGTTAATCCGTTAACACATTATAATAAAACGAAAAAAATAATTGTATGCAAGGTTCAAATAATTTCGAAAGCTTGTATCATGCATGGAATTTATTCCTCTTTTATGTTTGCGCTACAATAAGCTTTCGAAATTATTTGAACCTTGCATACAATTATTTTTTTCGTTTTAGTAACAAATGCATTTCAGAATAAAATCTTGTTTTTAAAAAAGTTTTTTATTATTATAATTTTATTTTACACTTTTTAGTAGTAGAATATGAGCTAGTGAACGCCAGACCTACGTCATTTTATAAAAGCTGAAAGTTTGTCAGCGTATGCTCCCAATATAGGATAAAATGTTGGTGAATCATGAAGTTTGGGTCATCGTGGCTTTGGCAGCTATCCTAAAAAAACTGTCTGGCACGGAGTTGGAACTGTCGAAACTGTCTGGCTGATGAGGAAACTACTTCTAATTATTGCCCTTATGCTGCTTTTACACTATGCGGAAATTAGCCGAGTCAAGTCAAAAAAACAGAGGAGTGGGGATGAAAAATGAATGAATTTCATCCCCACTCCTCTCTTTTTTTGACTTGACTTGGCTTATTTCCGCGCAGTGTAAACGCAGCATAATATTTTATTTAAAAATCGGCTTTTATTTTATGGTATAACGTAAGCCTAACTTTTACGGTGGCTTTTTCTGTATATTTAATAGACTGTAATTACGTTATACCATAAAATCTGATTTTTATGTATAATATTTAGGCAATGATTGTAAGTTGTTTCGACATCAGCCACACAGTTTTGACAGTTCCAACTCCTTGCCAGACAGTTTTTTTTAGCATAGCTGCCAAAGCCACGATGACCCAAACTTCATAATCCACCAACATTCTAACCTATATTGGGAACATACGCTGACAAACTTTCAGCTTTTATAAAATGACGTAGGTCTGGCGTTCACCAGCCCTTAGTCTATAATATCTCAATCTCAGAGCTATGGTTCAATTACAATACAATTTAGCACCAAAGTGCTCGAAAAGACAAATCCAACAAATCCAAACTCGATACTAAGTTTCCACCGTTTCGTTTAGGAATTCCTATGGCCACCTCCTGACTCCATTATCAGGACCCTGGACATCATCTAGTACTAAAGTGCTCGAAAAGACAAACCCAACGAACCCAAATTCAATGCGATTCCGCCCTTTCATTTAGGAGTTCCCATGGCCACCTCCTGACTCCATCATCAGACCAGCTTAATGGTACCATGACATTGCATTTTCATAGTATGTACTTACATAGGTAATACCATATTTCAGCTCAATCGGTTGAGGAGAACTGCTCTTAAATTCAGTTGCAAGATTTGTCTCACACATAATATACTATCAAGTGAAGTCATATAAAGCTTGAAAATAAATAAAAAATTGCATATTTTATATCGTTTCGTTCTGGCACGTTCTGGTTACAAAAACTGTTGTTTTAGGTTCTGGAAGTTCTGGAAGCCCGAACGTACTTGTCAACGCGTTTTGCTAGTGTTTTTCAGCGTGCCTGCTGTATCTTTTTGGTAAAAAGTAGGTACTGGATTAACGATTAACGGACTTAGGATAATTTAACGGAAGTTAACGAGTCCGTTAACATTTTTTAAAGTTAACTTAAAAGTTAATCCGTTAATAGAAATGTTAACTTCGTTAATTAACGATTAACGGATTAACGAGTTAATGCCCAGCTATGAGTAGCGCATACCTGTAAATATCAGATCTAGCTTATCTAGGACACTGACATTTTGTACTGCCTGCATCCTACTAATATTATAAACGCGAAAGTTTGTGTGGATGTTTGTTACTCTTTCAAGCAAAAACTACTGAACTGATATTGATGAAACTTTACAGTATTATTGTTTACTAGCGGCCGCCCGCGACTTCGTGCGCGTGGATCTCGTTTTACCCCCCCTTCATCTATCTTACGCGGTTCAGATTTTTTCATACAAATGTTTTTTCCCGCTAACTCCCGTTCCCGTGAGATTTTTGCAATATCCTGTTGTAACTAAGCTTTAAGTTTACTAAGGTACCTGCATGCCAAATTTCAAGAGTCTATCTTACGCGGTTTAGATTTTTTCATACAAATGTTTTTTCCCGCTAACTCCCGTTCCCGTGGGAATTTTGCAATATCCTGTTGCAACTAAGCTTTAAGTTTACTAAGGTACCTGCATGCCAAATGACATTGGGAACTTTTTGCCCCACTTTTCGAAAAGTAGCGGACACAAACGAAACCTATCACAGATGATACATACTAATATCCAATGAATTTCCGTGCATTTTTTTTTCTCTCTTATATGGGAATATTGAGAAAATGAAGTTTTAATATTTTATTTCATTTTACATTTAGGTAACATTTTTGACGACCTCCGTGGCGGAGAGGCGCACACACCGGTTTTCAAGGTGTGCCGGGCTAATCCTGAGGTCCCGGGTTCGATTCCCGGCCGGGACAATATAGAAAACGATCTTTTCACATTGTCTCTGGTTTGGGTGTGTTGTGGTTCGTCGTTCCCGATTTCCATAACACAAATGCCTTAGCTACTTATTTTGGGTTGGAGTAATATGAGATGTTGTCTAATATTAATTTAAGTATTTATAATATTTTATTTATTTATATTATTTTATTTATATTTTTTATTTATTTATATTATTTTATTTACTTTTATTGGTTACTCTGCAATGCCAAACAACATAACATGTAAAAATATCAAATCATTTTAGACAAATATATTTTCAACTTAGACTCGTCATATCTCAGAATTCCCATATCTCACAACATAGCGCTTTAAGTGAATATACCTACAAGTATAAAGCTTTAAAATAAAATACGTTTCATTTTTGTCCGCCCTGGGGCATTTTCTCATATTAAAGTTCCCAATGTCCTTTCAAGAGTATATCTTACGCGGTTTAGATTTTTTCATACAAATGTTTTTTCCCACTAACTCCCGTTCCCATGGGAATTTTGCAATATCCTATTGTAACTAAGCTTTAACTTTACTAAGGTACCTGCATGCCAAATTTCAAACGTCTAACTTAAGCGGTTTAGATTTTTCGTACAAAAGGATTTTCCCGCTAATTCCCGTTCCCGCGGGAATTCCTAAGTATCCTATAACCTGCCCAGGAGTATGAAGAATAATTGTACCAAGTTTCGTTAAAATCCGTCAAGTGGTTTTTGTTTCTATAAGGAACATACAGACAGACAGACAGACAAAAATTTTACTGATTGCATTTTTGGCATCAGTATCGATCACTTATCACCCCCTGATAGTTATTTTGAAAATATATTTCATGTACAGAATTGACCTCTCTACAGATTTATTATAAGTATAGATAACCCAGAATAACATATCCCAACTTCCCAACTAATATTATAAATGCGAAAGTAACTCTGTCTGTCTGTCTGTCTGTCTGTCTGTCTGTCTGTCTGTTACGCTTTCCCGCTTAAACCTCGCAACCGATTTTGATGAAATTTGGCATAGAGATAGTTTGAGTCCCGGGAAAGAACATAGGATAGTTTTTATCCCGGTTTTTGAAACAGGGACGCGCGCGATAAAGTTTTTCTATGACAGACAAAATTCCACGCGGGCGAAGCCGCGGGCGGAAAGCTAGTAGGCTATAATTTATGGCGATCTGTGACAAATTAAATTTCACGCGGGTGAAGCCGCGAGCGAAAGCTAGTATTTTATATGACATGATCTTACGTTGCTAAAGAAAAAACAAGGCAGTGACATCATGGTTTGTTTAATTGTATTAAAATGAAAAGTGATGCCGTGGTCTTTCTTTTTAGTTCTTAAATTGTTCGTACATTTAAACAATACAAAAAGGCTGCGCTCGTGTAATGCGTAGATAAAACCGATTGTTACCTGTCAAAAATGCTTGTTTTGTTTTTCAACATTTACCGTGCCATTAATGTAAATCCTAAGATTTACCAACGAAATGGTGGTAAGAGTTCGAATCGCAAACCTTTTGGGACATTTACCATTAGGAATTGGTTGATCTTAGGTTTTACTAGAATATCTTAGGATTTACTGCAATTCGAGCTTTTACAGTAACATGTATATCAAATCCAGTTTAACTGAGAAAGAGTAATTCTACGATAATCGTAAACCATTTACGTTCATCTCTTTTACTTGAGTAAAGAATTTAGTTCAGTCGCCTAAATTAATGACTTTATGTAAAGAGTCTTATCCCACAAGCAAGATACTTAAGATATTACTTAATATACTTATTCATATTACTTTTAGCAAAGTTAACAAAAAACTGGTATATTCCCATAAATATTATCGACATAACAACGAATCCAAACGTTAACAATACCTAATAAACTATCATTCTATAGGAATGACGGATTGAATATTTATTCCTAAATATGTAGTGTGGGAAATGGCCCCAACTTCATGTTAGTACATTATCTCGTGACTTCGGTTTCTTTCTATCGCAAAAAATGATAAGCAATAAATACAAATATTTTTTTATTTTATATATTATATTTAATTTATATATTTACCTATTTATTTAATTTATATATTTACCTATTAACATCATAATTATGAAACAGTTAATCGGCTACAGACAGCTGTGCGATGTATGAATATTTCTGCTACCGTAAGGTTACCTCTGTAACATCTTCAAGCTTACTGAAATAAAAGATTTGAGTGTTATTTTTTGTGGGTCTCACACAACACAATTGGTTTGACAAACAATAAGACAAAACAAGGAAATATATTATTTTTTGAAGTACTATTTACTTACTTAGTAAAAGTAAAGTAATAAATTAATTAATTTATTTATTCTACTGCTTTACCAAGAACCAAGAACATAAGTTCTTGTGTAAGTGTAAGTAAGAGCATAAGCTCTATTAAAACACTAAGTATAACATCTATAACGTACACAGTCAATTAGAGGTAAACTCTGCATGCAATGAAGTGTTTATTTCAGAAAAATGACATCAAAGTACAATTTTAGATAACGCTCTCTGCTCTAAGCGTATACTTATATACGATACATGAAATCGGTCTTGACATGATGTATTAAAATTACTTATTTTAACTTTTTTTTATTAAGACCGCGTTTAAAAGTAAATAAAAAATTCAATTTGTGCTACTGACAGATAAACTCAGTAATATACAAAGGAAAAGTGGTAATATATCAAAATCTATATATTTTTTTTTTCATGTTTATTGCACCGCCTTAGTCTCTCTACTAGACCTGTGGTTGACTGGCAGAGAATGCCACTTGGCATTAAGTCCGCCACTTTACAGTTTGCAAAAATATAAATAAATAAATGTTATCCTATCCTATCTTATATACACACACACTTATCTGCAAAAACGTTTAATAAAACATTTCATTACCTGAACGTAGTTAGAATAAGCCACCTCTTTTGTGTGCCGACGTTCTGTCGGACTGAGCACGCTGACTGGCGATACTCACGGATTGCGCGCAAATTTTTGCGAAGTACCCATTTATTTAGTTAATCTTTAATTTTATATTCTGTTAATATAAAGTTATCGTTCTCAGTTTGTTTATTATGTTTCCAATCCAAAGCTAGTGTTACTAAACATTGTGCTTCTCTCACGTTAGTGAAATGTTTTAATTCTTGGGGAAATAAAAATCTTAAACTAGATATAAATTCAATTATCATAGCTCAATGTACAAAATCTGACCCCCAGATAGAAAATAGTTATTGTGTAAACTTAAAAGCGAAGGCAAAATTTCAAACAACAGCTACATTTTATTTGAAGCAGAGAATTACCATCAGAATACTATTAAGTATTTATTACATAAAAAAGAAGTAGTAAAAATATTAACTCACAGAAGAATGGGACACCTGGCCTATTATATTTACCGGTGATTTTACTAATAATTTAGCACCCGGGCGATCCCAGTTGCACTTTAAAGTATTGTTTTCAATATCAGAGTTATTATTCCAGCAAATACAATTATTTCTTACAAGTTTACAGAAATAACAAGTTATATTCGTATCCTTACTAATACTAAAAAACTAATCTCAAACTACGAAGAAATTTTACCACAATGCAAGAACCTCTAGGATAGATTAAACATATTTGAATATTTTTTCATTAAGTGAGAGTTATATACTTATATTGATATAACCCAAAATTATATTCCGCACAAAGTGTCCGTCATGCAACAACTAATCGTTGAAAAGTTATCATAGAATCGATTAAAAGAAAAGCAGCAGGCTAATCTAGAAAATTACCTTGAATTATATTCTTAAATTTTGAAGCAAGACCTAGTCTGCTACGCATTTTGATAATGCTTTACTTAACGATAATACCTATTATGTATAAATAAATATTCTTTATAAAGGTCTTATTTATTTAAATAACGTATTTATCATAGTTTTGATTTCACTAAAGCTCTCTAAACATCTACCTGGTAAATATGAAAATCTCGAGGATGCAGCGACGAAGTATAATTTATGGTTAAACAAACTTACCTTAAGTGAAGTTTGACCGTAATTATACGAGTCGCTGCATCCGAAGAGATTTTCATTCCCGCCCTACCCCTAAGTTTACACTTAACTTACCCTTACTTTACTTTAGCGAAATCATACTCTGAAATGAATGACGACTCGACGGTTGGAGGGGTGTGACGTAAGCGTGCCCCACTACCGCCGGATATCGAGTCATAACAAGTACTTTTTTGTATTGTATGCTCTAAAATGTTCGATGCCTAGTACAATGAGAAGTGGACTACCTGGTAAATATGAAAATCTCTTCGGATGCAGCGACTCGTATAATTACGGTCAAACTTCACTTAAGGTAAGTTTGTTTAACCATAAATTATAAATGCGAAAGTTTGGATGTCTGGATGTTTGTTGCTCTTTCACGCAAAAACTACTGAACGGATTTTGATGTAACTTTACAGTATTATTGTTTATAACCCTGAATAACATATAGGCTATAATTTATGACGATCTGTGACAAACTAAATTTCACGCGGGTGAAGCCGCGGGCAAAAGCTAGTTATCCAATAATTCCTAAAACCTCTCTAAAACAATTCGATATTCCTAATAATTGAGTTGGCTTTCAATTTCAATTGAAATTCAAATAAATAACTTACTTACCTCCCCGAATCAACTGGTAATTTAAAAAATGAAAATTCGGTACCAAATGAAAACCAAATACCGAACAATTATAAATACGACTTTTTCTGTTCACTCATTTTCGTCAATTTCGCAAAACAAAATAATATTACAGGCGGTTGACCGGCGCGTGACTCAAGCGAACCACAGCGAACGTGTGGCGAACGTCTGTCGCGCCACGTCGCGCTCGCATTCGTCCAAGACAGTCTTGCTAGAGCGGTGTCTATGTGTGCGTGGCTCGAGCGCGTTTAGTATGGAGTTTGTCTTCTGTTATATTTTGTGACGGAAGCTTCATACAAACGCTCGAAATCAGACTCACGCACACAGACGCACGCTTTACACGAGCTCTAAGCGAACCTCGCAGTCCATCCGTCGCGAGTGTCGCGCGCGTTGTGTTTTTAATAATAATTTTATTGCATGCACTGTCCGCTGTATTTTTAAAAACATGCCACCACGAGTGTATTGCGTAGTATACGGCTGCTTGAACTCGGCATTTTCAAAACCAGAACTTTCATTTTTTAAACTTCGTAATAATTCTGAATTGTAAAAATGATTAAAATAAAGTGCTTACATCTGATTTTGTAATATGTAGTTCTATTTAAATTACGAAATTACGCTTTTTAACAATTTATGTTTTCTATTTGATAAAGTAATTTTCTCCGCGTGCTTTTGTACTAAGTGATGAACTGTATTTAAAATGAGGCAATAGGTATGTGAAAGTAAGTATCCGGTATTTTATTTATGAGAATAGATATTCTACCGGCCTCTAATAGTACTTAATCAATTTATTCGATTATGTATTCGATCATTAAAGAACCTAATTAACGTTTTATTTTTTTGTTAACTACTTTGTCAATTAATTTATTCCATTAGGTATTTGATAATTAATAAACCTAAATAAACGTTTTAATAAATAAGTAAGTAAGAACCTTATTAATTTTATAAAGATTAAGAGTGCCAACCCTAACACTCAGTTGAAGTGTAGGTATTTAACTCGCCGAAAGGGCTAAGCTTCCGTACTGCTTTAGCTCATATATATATACTGTGTTAGCGGTGAGGTGCGCCGAATTTTGTCAGTGTGTGCGTGCGCGCCGCATACGTATATTGGCGCGCTCACATACAAACCGCGCTCGGTGCGTTTCTATGAAGATGACCTGCTCATTTGTATTTACTCTGTTAACAGTGAGCATTGGAGTTGTGAAGTGTAGGAGACAGTGTACAGTGTATTTATGTTTACCTACTGTAGTATGATATGTTGTATCAATATTGTCTCAATCTACACAAAATTTAGGTTTTTCGTTCTTAAGAAATACACAAAAGATAATTTTCGTTATATTCTCCCTACACAACGGTATCATTAGTAATCCAGCCTGCTCATTGTTCTCTAATAAAGGTGACTTTCAGTTTCAACCTTTAGACTTGAGTGAAAGGTATTTACTTGTACAGATCAAAGGCTCTTTCATAGATCTAATCACTAATCACTTACCATGATGAGATTATAATCAAAGTCACTCTCAAATAAGTTATCATCAATAGAAAAAGTTAGGCAGGTCAACGGCCCATATGATTTTTTTTTAAAGATTATTAGCAATTTATATTGCACAAATTACTAATAGTCCCGTTAGCCTCTTGTGGTAAGCTAAATAAGCGTGTATTACGAGTGGGCTCACCACAATAGTCGAGCGGCGGTGGGATTCGAACCCGCGATCCTCGGATCTCGAGTCGGCCAGTCCGGCCCCCTTCACCGTTCGGCTATCGTGGCTATAATTTTGCAAAGAGAAAAATAAAATAAAAAGAGAAATAGGTAAAACCTGTCGTCAGACAGAGATGTTTTTCTATTGCCATTCTATCTAGTCTCTCAGTCAGTGCCTTGGGGGAGGCCTTTGTCCAGCAGTGGACGTCATTTGGCTGAAAACGAACAGTGCCTGAGGTATATGAGCAGCACGGAAGGGGTGACATATAGGCTGTTGTTTTACAAAACCACACCCTAAATATTATGATTTGACATACGAGCATATACTTAAATCTAGTCTCGCTGTCGTTTGACGTCTCAAAAACACCCTCCCGTGCTGCTTCCGTACCTCAGACACTGACTTAGTTAACCACTTGACCTATAGAGCGGGAACGATATATCTATAATTTAAAATCATAGGTGATCATTTCAAAAATCAAAACCGAAGATAACTACTAAAAATTCGTCGCCGTTCCCTTCAAAAGCAATATGGCTTCTGCCGAAAGAGCAAAGAAATAAACAAATACTTGGCCCCTGAATAAGGCATTGGCTAAAAACTTTCCCCCGGGAACTCTGTGTCTCATATTTTATTTTCATAGTCGCGAGCAAATTTCTGTAGGATAACATTTGTTACTAAGCAAAAATGGGAGAGTAATCCTACTCCGTACAAAAACATCGACCCCTCGATGACCTGAACAAAATTAAAATACCTATAAATTAATATTATGTAGTTAGGTAAAGTACGGCCAACTAGCAGCGACACAAAAGGTCGATATATTCTGTCTCTTCCCATCTTGTGTATTTGTCGTAATGTCTCGTCAGACGGGTTCACCCATGACATTGGGTTTGTTTACATTTGGTATCGCTTCTCGTTGGCCGTACTTTAGATACCTAAAGGGTTTTCTTTTCTACAGAAATAGCACTGTTTTTAAATTCAAACATCAAACTACAATTATGAACATATTAACTAAGTAATACCTTGGTAGTAATTTATCATCATCAGCGTCATCAATGGTTAATCTTTTACAAATCGGTCCTAGTATCAATAGACAATATTATTATCGACTACTTATCAGCATTACCTTTTACTTTTACTGTCACTAAGATATCAAGAGCGAAATAGCGAGTTGCAATACTTCTTCTACCTCTGCTAACTTACCTCTATCCCTTATCTTACCTCTCTCGCTTTCTTTTAAATTATACGAACCTCTTGCACTATCTCCCGGTCCTTGCCATAGAACTTCGTCCTTTTACAAAATCTTCCATACTACTTGACCTTTCTGCACTGTGTTAATTAACCGCTATGCCCTTGTCTTACCTCTCTCACTATCTTGCTTATTTAACAAATCTTTTGCACTATCTCCCTGTCCTTGCCACTGAACTTCGTCCTTTTACAAAATCTTCCATACTACTTGACCTCTCTGCACTGTGGTGGTAGGTAAATGGGGGTAGGCAACAATATGTAATACATGAGGGGCAACAAAACAATCAGTTGCGGACGTGACGAGGTTTTTAGTGGCAGGGATCAAGGCAGAAAAAGTCAAAGGAAAGCTTTTTATTCAATGGCTTTGTGAGCTTCGCGCGAAGACCACTCTGGGTTGTTGGGATATAACTTGGTTTGGAATGAGTGTCGTTTGCTTTCAATCAAAACAGATTTTCGATTGGATAGTAAAGCAATAACCAATTTTGAAGGCACAACTGCTTAGAAAACACTTTACTAAACCTGAGAACACTTGAAAAACAATGAATTCAGTTTGCGTACCAGTGATTTCATAGGTTTCTTTTTATAAAAGCTGCAATGACAAAATCAAACCATACTAGTTTTTGGTCAATGATAAATTCAAACATATTAAAGTAATATTCATGTATTGTTTGATGCTCGTTCGTACTCGTATAAGTACATTTTATTTTGCTGTTCCCAACAAAATGAAACACTGAAAATTATTATCATACTTACATAATTCCTGAATATGTATAACTTAGGCATTGCCCTGTACCTATTCAAAGAAGGAAAGAGAACCGTCTAAGTCAAAGTCAAAATTTATTAATTTCGTCAAATATTTTGCTTTTAAGGAGCCTTTACATGTCTCATAATCTTTTTACCCTACCAGCGCTTCGAGACCAACATTTGGCAAGTGCTGAGAAGAAGCGCCGCAACAAACAAAAATCTATAGTATAAGTATAGTATCTTAAGCTTTTATTACAAATCTTCGTAATAACGAAATTACGTAGAGACACAGGTGTGTGCACAAACCTCAAGTGCCCACCTGTAACTTGACAATACCCAAATAACTCGGGTGTTAAAAATTCTGGATTCTGGCCCCGAGCCAGTAATGTCGATCGTCCCGACCGTAATGAAATCCCAAAGTTATCGCCGATAGCAGACTGTTTGCCCCAAATGCAAATATTCATGTAAATTCACAAATATTTTAGACTCGCCCTAATATTGGAGAGTGCGAATTTCAGGCTCGCATAATGTTTTGTGCAAGTCTGTCCACAGGAGCGGAGCGAGGTGTTGGAGCCACCAAAAGAATATACAGGGTGACTGGAAATTAGTGTCACATAGTAATATCTGTCAGAATAACCCTAAACTACCTTCCCTTAACGGCTCCGCCACTAATTTCCAGTCACCCTGTATAAAATCTCCGCTCCGCTACACTAGACAGGGATGTTGCAATCTAATTTAAAAATTTATACAAAACTGATAAGCAGGGAAACAGAGCGGAAAAGCGGAGCACGAAAAAAAGAAATGACTCTCGCTCGTTGCCCAGCTTCGCGTATGGAAAAGAGAAAAGCCCGGTTTCTATCAAAGCGAAGAAGAGAGATGTGTATGAATAACCACAGATCACAGAAACTAAAGGGAGATGTGACAAGGGGACGGGGCCGGTGTCGCAGCAATATGCCCAAAAACAGAACACATTGCTCGTGACAGCAATGATGACAGCAGCGACGTCATAATGTAAATAGTTTACATGCGTGCTTGCGTAGTACTAAAGATTATTCTAAAGTTGAGTACTGATACCGCAGTGGATAATGAGCACATATTTTGATCACTTTGTGTATGTGATATTCTAATGCGACACTGAGTTTTGAACTCAGCGCATTAGTTGGCATCTCTCTATATCTCTATGTGAATAACCAATCAGATTTCGTTATTTTCACATCACTCTCCGCGCAGATTCGATTTAGAAATCTGATTGGTTATTCAAACACATCTTCTCTTCTCCGCTTTAGTGGAAACCAGGCTCCACCCTCGCTCCGCTCCGCTACATCTCTCCGCTCCGCTACCTCTCCGCTTCGCTACCTCTCCGCTTCGCTACATCTCTGCTCCTGTGGACAAGCAGCATTAGGTTGCCTAAATAACCGCGTTATTAGAAGTGCCTTGAAGTCGTTTGTGTGTTTCATTCCACTTAATGACCCACGCAACGAGCAAGACAGAAAGCGAGTTAAAGTTTAATCTTTTAAGAAACTACATTCTGGTAATATGAAAGAAGCTGGGTTGTTTGAAAAGTCTAACTTGATTTTAACAACATTTCTTTATTCTGTAATAAAGTACTTTAAACATTGTTTAAAAGCTAATGAAATCGTAATAAAAGATTTGTTAATCTTACTATCACGATATTTAATACTAGTTTTCCTCCCGTGGCTTCGCCCGCGTGATTTTTTGTCTGTCACAGAAAAACTTTATCGCGCGCGTCCCCGTTTCAAAGACCGGGATAAAAACTATGCTATATCCTTTCCCAGGACTCAAACTACGAGTATATCTATGCCAAACATCAAAATCGGTTCAGTGGTTAGGCGTGAAAGCGACACAAACAGACAGAGTTACTTGCGCATTTATAATAGGTAATTAGTAGGGATTAATTCTTTTAGACGCTGCATTATTACACACACCCAAAAACTGGAAAAAACATTACCCTGCGTAATTTCTGGCGCACGATCGGGTAAAATTACAAACAGCTGTGCTACTTCGTAGCTACGAATGTTACACATGCTACGAGTCCAAATGAATGCTACGAATTCTAATATTTGCTACAGAAATTGCTACGTTACGAAATTATTAAATTAAAAACAGAAAAGTTGTTAAAATTTTGATTACTTCATTATAAATTTTCATAATGTCCAGTTGGTAGTGGCCTGCATTAAGCGCCTTCCTGCTACCTTTAAGAAGTCGTCGGTCCACCTTGTGGGAGGACGTCCTACACTGCGCTTTCCGGTACGTGGCCTGCACTCCAAAACCTTGGTTCCCCATCGGCCGTCAGTTCTACGTAGGTACTATATGCCCTGCCCATTGCCAATTTAGCTTGCTAATCATTGGGGGAGGCCTATATTCAGCAGTGGACGTCCTATGGCTGAAATGATGATGATGAATTTTCGTATAGTTGTAGGAGAAAATTAATATGTGTTTTTTCACTCGATATAATGCTACGATATTACAAAACTGAACGCAAAAAATCTCGCTGGTATAAATAACTCAGCAGCCTGATCGTGTTTTGCCAAACCTTTTTCTTAATCTTTTACAAACAGATCCTGATACCAACAAAAACCCTCCGCGCTCCAAAATGAATCTTTAAATAGGGAACTGCGGTGTAAGCAGATCGAATCGGGATATTTACATAAAGAAAATCATTTCACGTATTGAAAAATCATTTGGGAGTTCCACTATGAGTTGGGGAGGTACGGTGAAATCGTTAGGGCAAATAAAATGAATTCTGGAGCAGATCACTTGATTTAGTAGACTCCACGTTTCATACGATTACAGAATGAGACTCAAGAATGAATCTTTTCTAAACAAGAGATTTGATATTGTTCTATATCAAAGTACCTATGCTCAAGATTGAATGAAGTTTTAAGCGATATAGTTTGACAGCTAGAGCTAAGTAGGTATGCCTGTCTTTCTGGAGTTTTATTAATGATGTTTTTTATTTATTTTATAGAGAATATTTTGTAATTTGTGTTGCACAAATTGCCAACAGTCCCGTCGTAGTAAATATGCTTGTCTGCCCTACAGGGCTTCTAGACAAAATTTGGCAAGTTGCTGAGAAGAAGCGCCGCAACACAGTCACCATTTGAACGTAGGGGGTTAGAATATATTTGGAAGCTCGTTACTATTATTTACCACGAATTCTCGATTATAGAAAGTAGTCTTAAGATCCTCAATATCCTCATCTACCACGAAACTGCGTGGCAGTTTTAATCGTTTACTTATTTAGTTTAACAACTAACCAAACACCAATACAAATTAATTACGCCCTACTTACAGCGCATTCTTTTCATCTTATTTGTCTGTTCCGTAACCTTCCAGAAATAACAATACCTACCTTTCTGGATGGTAACCCGTGTAACCGCTTGTAAAATTTAGTTTAACAATTCAAATAGGTAATGTAACGGGTTGTTATGCTAATAAATGGCGGTCGACGCGTTGACGATGTTAGGGATTCTAAAAGCCACTTAAGTTGAGGACTAATTATTAATTGATTAATGTTATGATACTAGCACTAAGGCGATTATCACACTGCACCGCGCTCCGCCGCGGTACGCGGGACGACAGATTTAATCATTATATGCAAGTACCTCAGTTTGTATAGAAAACACGCGGATTCGTTATATGTCGCCACGCGGACCGCGGGAGAGCGCGGTGCAGTGTGATAATCGCCTAACGGAATTTGAAATTATATTCAATTTACAGGTGTCGTACAATAATGTGGTAGCGATCAGTTTTATTCAAGAAACAGATTATGTACCTACTCCTGATGAATTCTAACCAACTAATGATGTTATTTTGAAACAAAAATATACAGTAATTAATAACATTCTGATGTACTAAAGCCTTAACGAGACGATTTGTCTCCACAGAATTAATAAAATATCAATAGCCAGGTCTACATCTAAAACGCCGTCTTTTTTTGCTACACTGACCTTTTTTGTCTGCTCTTTATTTAGATATCATTTGTCCAAATCCAATTATTTGCTATTAGTGACAATATAATCAGAAATTCGATACGTAACGTAATATGATGTGGCGATGTGATTGATTCATATTTGCACAGCCATCAGAGAGTTCATTATCTGATATTTACTTAATTATCCGATAATTAATACAAATGGATTTGTTTATGTTGCAATCTATTTTCAAAGTTTAAATTATTTAGGCTGAGTTGCACTATCTCATTTTAACCGTGACTAATAACCTTAACTGGTGTTTTTGTATGGAGTTTGACAGCCTGTTGACGTTTGTTATAATAAGATTGTGCAACCTAACCTTAGGCTGAGTTGCACCACCTAACTTTAACCGTAACTATCACGAAAACCGGTGCTTTTTCTATGGAGTTTGACAGATTTTTGACGTTAGTGAAAAGTTAAAGGAAGATTGTGCAAACCAACATTAACCGATTGAGTCCCAGGACGGCATTAATTAATTTCATAACAATTGATTATCTATTGTGTCTAGATTCGCGGAGCTTGAAGGATTAATGTTTTGTTGGTCAACCCGTGAGACCAGAGCGTAGAGGCTGTAGGCTATATCCTCAATTTGCCGGTTGGTAGTGGCCTGTATCCAACGCCTTCCTGCTACCTTTATGAGGTCGTCGGTCCACCTTGTTCCTTCCGATCATTCCGTATGATTTTTTAGAAGATTATTAGCAATTTGTATTGCCCAAATTACTAATAGTCCCGTTAGCCCCTCGTGTTCAGATAAATAAGCTTGTGTTACGAGTGGGCTTACCACAATAGTCGAGCGGCGGTGGGATTCGAACCCGCGTTCCTTGGATCTCGAGTCGGCCAGTCCGACCCCTTCACCGTTCGGATATCGTGGCTATAGATTGGTTAGGAATTTCGGATTGATCATCAACATTTTTGCGCTTTAATCATAATTTTACTTTCGGTGCTCAATGTTTTATAACTAACTATAATGATACGAACATCTCTGTTTTTCCAGGTGTCAACAAGGACAGGGATTGTGTCCCACTACGTGCGACTACAGATAGTGGTGCCGGAGGCGTTTATACTGGGCTCTGGAGAACACCACGTCGACCTGGGAAGTGTCATCCACCTCATTTGTATCGTTGAAAAGGTTTGTATAGATTTTTATGTTATTTGTAGTAATTGTCCCCAAGGGTGATTATCGTCCACACATAAATGTATTGGGCAACTAAACTTTAATGGTTGTAAAAATTAACCAATAAAATTTGAAAATAGCACACATGCACCTCACTTAATACACATAGAACATCAATCAACTTAAACACCACATTTTATAGTAACTAAATCTTCATAAATATTAGCTAATACCTATTTCAGACCACCGTTAATAAGCCACTCCATGTGACTCCATGAGTTTTTAGCAAGCTTTTCAATAAGAGTTCAAGTAAGTATTGTACCCTAGCCTATACTTACTTACATCAACCGTTAAATCCTTAACTGTTTTCTTACTACAGGAAAACGTAACCTCCTATAGATTATGCTCATAAAATATTCTACTGGCTAGTTACCTATTTAGCAATTTACGTGCTGGGCTTAAATTTTAAATTGCATGTTTTATGAAAAAGTTGGAATAAGCGCACGATAGCTACACGTTGGGCGCCAATTTTTCACTTTTCACCACCTCATTATTTAAAAGTAACCTTTTATTTTAAACCTTAAGTTTGCTTGCATTTGGGACTGAAATATTATAGTGTTAAGACTGCATATCAAAGTTTATTTATGAAAGCTTATTTCACCCATAATTTCGTAAAATTGTGAAAATTGCCCAATTAAAGAAGTTATGAGTGTGCTTTTATATTTTTGGATTTATTTATTTATTTGAAGCAGTTACTTAAATGTATAGTTAGAGTAATATTAATAGGTTAGCTACATGAAAACAATACAGTACCTATATTATCTGCGTACAAGTTATAAAATGGAAACATTTACAACCTACTATACCATAAAAAGGGCTTAAAATATTGTGTGCACATTCTAAAAGCGAGCACATAATAAAATCCAAATAACTATGCAGGGGAGTGCTTACGTATTTTCAACACATGCCATTTTATCTTTAATAGGATTCCGTATGTTATGACATTGCGACATTTTTATGGTTCCAAAGATATAATCGTAAAATTACTCGTTTTATTAACCCGTCCGACGCCGCGGCGGTGTATTACGGTCTACGGCAATCCGGAATTTTGACGGAAAGCTCACTGAATTTATAGATTGCGACTGAATAAAGAACTGGGGGAGGGTTGATTGGGATTGTTTTATAACGACTGTATTTGACTCGATGAATTTGTTTTGATGCCGTTTGACAGTTCGACGGTGATTTATTAATGTTGAAATAATTTGTATTTGATAAAATACTCATATTAAAGAAAGGTGTTACCAATGCGAAGACACAGTACTCAAGCTAAACGCTATGGATCCTCGTAGTCGTAATAGGGGTGAATTCTCAACAATTTTTATCCTGCTAATCTGTCCTTTGCACCAATTACATTTCAAGCATAGTCAAGAATGATTTTACTAACTGACGTTCATGGACCCTGAAGGGCAACTCGACGCAACTTAAGGGCATAGAGAGGAAGCTTTTACAGCTCTTGTTTTCATATTATGGGCCATCAATTTACATAGAAGTACTTTTATGAGCTGTCAAAACGCGACTCTTGCAAAGGAAGTTATGATGTCGCTTACTCGTGGTTTGACAACCTTATTGACTAACAATTTCAATATATCTGACATTATTTGTGGGTCTACGACAGATTGAAAGAGCGCTGTTAGGTAGCCAATACAAATCACATATAGGTACCTCTAGGAGGTAGCAATGTAACATTTTGAACATCTTGTACCTACTACACTTTATTGTTGGAACTCCTGTAACATTGCGAAGTGAATAAATTAATATGAATACTTACCTAATCGGGACCGATGCCACCGCTCATTCTCACTAGGACTGTACTCGGGTAATAGCCAGGAGGACCAATCAGGTTTCCTGGTTTCCTGAATAATGAAATCTGATTGATTATTCAAAATACTTCTCCACTCCTCTCCGATTAATTACTCTTCTCTCAGAAAACACGTAAGGAATCAATGTTACTGGAGCTACTGTCTCGTCGCATTGCTTCGATCACTCGGCGCTATGTTCATAACGCACCGAGTACTCGGCCGAGAGCACTGTCTCGCCCGATTGCTCGGTACGTGTGATCAAGGCTTATAAGTCTGCTTCTCATTGCTAGTATGCCGTGGAAACACGTTATAGGATTACTATCTTGCTTAACACCATTGTAAATTTAGTATTAATCTAACCAAATGATGTAATCTGTTGTTTTCCAATAAAATAAAATAAAAAAATTTATTTTCCCCATTCCAGAGTCCAACACCTCCCCAATACGTGTTCTGGTACCACAACGAGCGGATGATCAACTACGACGCGACGCGCGGCGGCATCACAGTGGAAACGGAGCCGGGTGCTCGCACACAGAGCCGTCTCACAGTCAGAGGCGCCACGCTAAAGGACTCGGGGAATTATACGTGCAGCGCTAGCAACACCGAGCCCGCGTCGATACACGTGTTCGTCTCTGAAGGCAGTAAGTGTCTCACCATAGAGCTGGCTCATACAGGGGCGCCACGCTAAAGGACTCGGGGAATTACACGTGCAGCGCTAGCAACACCGAGCCCGCGTCGATACACGTGTTCGTCTCTGAAGGCAGTAAGTGTCTCTACAGAATGCATCAATCACAGTCGAGACGGAGCCAGGCGCTCGCACTCAGAGCCGTCTCACAGTCAGGGGCGCCACGCTAAAGGACTCGGGGAATTACACGTGCAATGCTAGCAACATCGAGCCCGCGTCGATACGTGTTCGTCTCTGAAGGCAGTAAGTGTCTCACCATAGAGCTGGCTCAGTCAGGGGCGCCACGCTAAAAGACTCCAGCAACTGTAAGTGCAGCGCGAGTAACACCGGGCCCGCGTCGATACACGTGTTCGTCTCTGAAGGTAGTAAGTGCCTCACCACAGAGCTGGTCACAGTCAGGGGCGCCGCACTCATAGATACACTTTTTAGCGACCTAAGACTAAGGAAGAATCCGCTGCTAAAGATAGAACTTTTAAATCTTAAGTGCATTGTATACCAACTCACATTCAGTGCGAATAATAAACTTGATAGCGTCTTAAAGGTTCATCGTCATCGGGAAGCCGCTCATCATCAAGTGATGGACACTACCTATATCCTACTAACGTGGGGAAACATACGAGTACAAAGCTTCTTAACTTTAGTTTTCTCAAAAACGAGTTGATAAACTTTATGATCCTAATCCTAATTAAAGTAAATGTAACTTAGATAAAACAGAACTCTAAAAATAACGGAATCTTCTATCCTTTTCAGGCAACAAAATGGCGGCGATCCTCCGTCGGAACACGAGCGCAATCCACGGCATCACGTCGAGCGCGACCTGCTTACTTCTGCTCGGCTCCGCGCTGCTGCACTTCGGCCTGCGATGACGGTGGAGTGGCTAGAGCGGCCGTAGGTGACGGCGAAAGTCGGTGTTGACGGTGTATCTTGTCGGTGAAAAGTTGAAACTTTTTTTTTTGTAATTTTTATTCGGAAGTCGAAGTTGGTTTATTGAAGGGTTAGGATGGCATGAATTTGAAGGATGGACTCTATCACATAATAATGTTATTATGGTTAGAGTTGATTATTTCTACCAGAACATTCTAGGTCTGATTCGTATGAGGGACACAGTGTTAAAAATATTATCCTAATGATTATAATCAAGAATCCTAATTAGGTATTAGTGCTTCGGATGGCACATAAAGCTATCGGTCGAATTAATAGGCAGGAGTTTTGAACCTGTTTCAGGTCATAAGTTCTAACTCCAGAATTATGACCTCAGATGCTACAAAGCCTAAGATAGATGTCACTGAGTAAAAGTATGGAAAATTCGTTCGTTTTTCAGCTATTAGAAGAACAAGATCATCTAAATTATCGACTTTCGCCGTTCATAGCAAATTGTTGCACGAAGCAGATAATGTACAGAGGAATAGCATTCAGGAGTGATTCAAAGATCCAAGCTAATTCGTTCCTTCAAACGATCATAATAGGGAACAATTTTGCTTGGGAATGAGGGTTTTCATGATTGAAAAATCTGCCAGATGGCAATACGTAGACGCGAGGTTCAAATGCTGCATGATTGGTTATTTTTGACATGACATTGACAGATAAAATATGTCAAAATCCACCAATCATGCAGCATTTGGACCTCCCGTCTACGTATTGCCATCTGGCGGATTTTTCAATCGCGAAAACCCTCATTGAGTGTGTAAATTCGAGAGTGTAGTTCTGTCAAAGAACTCGAAAAAACATCTCCATTATTTTCTTAGCGAATTCGATTTTACGAATAGAAAGAAAGAAAGAAATAGAGCTATTCTTCTGTACATTTTAATACTCGTTGCATTTGGTATAAGATACCTTCAGTTATCCCCTCAGTCGTTTAAGAAACATAATTATACTGTAAAAATAAGTTGATTCAATTAGGTAAAAGAAATTTGTAATAACATAGTCTATCTATACTATTGAAGTAGGTAATTTAATAGGTATTTATGGAAAATGTTAAAATACCAAGGAATTTGATATACCTACTTAAAATAACATAATTGTTTATTTGTAACAGTTTACTGAAAAAGAAAGGCTAGTACAAGCCAAGACACATCAAGTATGCAACTTACACTCACCAAGATGGCGCCACTGTAGAGTTCTGTCATCCACCAGTGCTGCCAACTGTTAAGTATAAAAACGATAGCCTTCATTCAGTAAAAGAACGGCGCCGGTACATCCCAATGAGGGTTTTCGCGAATGAAAAATCCGCCAGATGGCAATACGTAGACGCGAGGTCCAAATGCTGCGTGATTGGTTATTTTTGACATGACATTGACAGATATGTCAAAATCCACCAATCACGCAGCAGTCAGACCCCACATCCACGTCCCGCCATCTAGCGGATCTTTCATTCGCGAAAACCCTCATTGATTTAAAACCATAAATTATATAAAAAATGAAGTTTAAAATCAATTTGTTGTTCGCGACTGTATAGGTTTTTTTTTAGTCACAAAGTATCAAAAGCTACTGAACTCTCATAAAAATTAAATTATTGTCAAAAATACCAGATAAAATAAAACTTTTATACCAAAAATGAACGCCAAGAAACCATAAAGTAATTAATAAGTAAGATAAATTAACACAAATAGTCACACAATTTCAACGTAGATTTAGTAACAAAATTGACAATGATCTGTACATAATATAAAATTATTTACCTGTAAATATGAACCTTCAATAGGTATTGGAATTATACGTAAAATGTTGAGATAAAATTAAATCATTAAACCAAGGTCATTCATTAGTCCTTTTCATAGTTAATTAATTATTATTTAATTACGTTAAAATTCAGTCATTTATCAAAGCGCCCCTGGCGGCGATTTTATGTACTGCATGATAGATTTTTTTTACTTCAGTTGTTTGCTTTTTGTAATATGGCAACTCATACGAGTGTTGCCTTTACTCGGGTTTTGTTTTTTATTAGGGTTGCTAATGTATGTCACATTGGGTCTAGTATTTGTATTTATTAGCCAAATCAGAATAATAGCTGATAATTTCAAATTAAGTCAATTAAATATAATATACATTATGTAATAAAATATCCTTTTTAAGTTACAATTATAACTAAACCATTGTTTTTGTAAATGAACAGTATTTTACCTTTATGTTAATGTCATTCTATAGCGTAAGATTCAGGGTTCGATTTCCATTAGCGTCTTCATATAATTATGTTCGAGACTTTACTAAAAAATAAAATAAAATAAAAAGTAATAATGGTTTAAAACTCACTGCGCTTGACTTCTAAATATACGTCAATATAAAAATCAAAGAGTAATGAAGATATAATAAAATTATTTGTATTACCAACATCAAAAAAATAATGTTAGCGATTAAGCTATAAAATTCTAACAATAATAATAAATTCTACGGAATTAAAATTTAGGATACCATTGAATAGGTAGAAAAATAATTCATTTGTACAAAACTGATGAATTTAACTCAAAAAACACTATCGTTGAGATCAATGTAAACATATATATTTACAACTGGCAACATAACATTCTAAATTTTAACTGATATAGCAATACCGCATGATTCTTATAAGAAGAGTATTGCCAACAACAAAAAAGAAGAAGATTCTTAAATAAGCTGACTGCCACTTTGAACGTTATTTTCTTAGTCGCGGTTTTGCTATATCAGCGACCTAGCTAAAATATTATGACCGTTGCGGGCATTACAGCATATTGCATAAAAATATGGAAATACCCAGTGTTGCCACTGAAAAACACATTGTGTTACCATAAATAGTTCTCTAAGAGTCTATGGTTACATTAAAAAGCATAGTGTTAAAATCTATAGGGAGATCGGAGTTACCATCAGTATACTTGAAATTGAGATAAAATATTTATATTGTCTAATTCTAAATTTGTTAACTTGTGTAAATATGAACGATGTAATTATGCGTAGTAATTGAGTTAAATGTAAATAATTCGTCAGTGTTATTGAATTTATTGTACAAACAATTTTGGTGATCCAGTATGCAATAAACATTAAATTTCTTCGGATCATATTGTTTTTTAATGCTAGTGGATTAAATTATGATATTTGCGTTTTAATATTTTATAAGAACTACCCCTACGGGATTCGAACGCTGGACCACAGTTGCCGTTGTACTAACCAAAAGAACACCAGCATGTCATTGTGACCGTCAGAGAGAAGATAAGAAATTGAGTAGTTGACATCATTAACCAGTTAGGTACAACTTTATATTTATTTAAAAAGTATGTCAGTTGACTGTGGTGTCAAGCTTTTAACTTCCCAATTACAAAATATCCATCTATAAAAATATCATATTTTTTACCAAAAAAGAGAGGGTAGTACGATTCAAAATAATGTAGCGATTGAACTGACACCCACGCCGCGCGCGGCGCTAGAGTCACTCCTCTCCCCGCTCCCCACTCCTCGCTCTCGCCTTCAATCAATCAGTAATCGCCGAGACGCCGAAGCGAACGCACGTCGATATTATTATGTCGCTACTCGAGCGTGTCACACTTACGCGACCGCCGTGTATGTTTTAATTGTGCCTTCACGTGATCCATGGACATTATTTATGAATATTTGACCGCGGGTATGGTGTACTCACAAAAAAAATTGTTTATGTTAGATAACATTACGTTTGTGTTCGATATGAAGTATTGCTGCTGCAGTATTGCCGAGTTGAGTGCCGAGCAAGTTCGCTCCAAACAGCTGACGTGACGTGGTAAGGTAAGTACTTTGTACTATGATCGGTTATTATTATTTACTTGTAATAGGGACGATTTTGGCACAAAAAATGATGTATGGTTCGATGTGCTGTCGACTATACATAGCGCACGAGTGTCATTAAGCTGGGTTTTAGCGCGGGATAAAAATATATTTTTTAAAACATACTAAAACACTTTTATTTTATTTTATATAACTTCTAAATTCATATTACTTATTCGCAGTTTATAGGATAATACTGCTTACCTTAACACCCTGTATAATATAGTTATTTAATTTTTAGCGTTAAGAGTCGCATCTCAAACTAATTTGAAAATTATAAATAACTTGAAAAAATCGAACTGCCTAAGGCGGGAATTGAACCCACGAATGTTTAAGGGTAGGCATACCCAACATTGATGAAACAAACGCTGACCGTAACGGCGTATTACACTTGAAAATTTTGACGGGTTCATCCAGTGTCTAAGTAGCTCAGTTGGAAGAGCAGTCGCCCGGCAAGCGGAAGGTCGTGGGTTCAATTCCCGCCTTAGGCAGTTCGATTTTTTCAAGTTATTTATAATTTTCACACCCTGTATAATGATCCACAGTGTCTAATAAGAAAACAACGAATATAATAATAACAATTTTATTCTCAACACACGACCATACAATCGCAATAAATAAATAAATATAAGTAAAGAAAATCGTATAAATCGATTATTTACATACAAAATGTACTTGAGTGCACAAAATGCCACAGAATAAAGACAATCACAAAACATAGGTACATATCTATGAAGGTAAAAAAATAGACAGGATTTTTGGTAACTAAAATTCGCTGAAATTTTCACATAAACTTATATTTTATTTTGTCATTTTAGGGTCTATCTTGTGCTAAACTCGGCAAAGATACTAAATAAATATAAAAACACCTACTCTGGCAGGACTTCTAGCAGATTTAAAGTTATTTGTTGTTTATTTCTACGGATTTATCATTTAACTAATTGGACTCTACAGTAACATGTTATAGGTCGCTCAATGAAAATTGAGGCGTTAGCGCAGATATTGTATACAGGGAGTTAGGTAAATGGGTATATGAGCCGACACTAGCCCATGTCAACATATGCATAAAAATGGTATGGTGAAGTCAGAAATTTGATATCATCATTTTAATTTTTTAAATGTTCATACAAAATAAAATTTATAAAATCAGATTTGTATGAAAATTTAAATAATTAAAATGATGATATCAATTTTCTGACTTCAACATACTATTTATATGCATATGTTAACATGGGCTAGTGTCGGCTCATATACCCATTTACCTAACACCCTGTATAGATCCAAATCTTTGCTTGAGTTTATTGCCTCAACTCTAGTTGATCCACCTTTACTAGTATTGTGGCAGTGGTACACAGACCAGAAGTCTAAAATAATCGCAAATCAATAATATCAAACGAGATTACGATATTAATAAAATATCGCTTGCAACACCAAAACCAACCAGAATCCCATCTGTCACCAATTTAAAGATATCTACGACAAAAAAATACGATAAATACCTCTTCTATTTACCTTCTTCTTTCTTCTCAATTTCTCATTTACGCTTACTGGTAAAAATATATTATATTAGTTACATTATATTTCTTGTTACTTAAGCATATATCTCACTATCATTTGCTTGTTTATTCTACTTTATTATTCTTAAAAACGCATAACGGCAGTGACAATGTTATGAAAAAATGGAGTAAGATTTTTTTTAACTATTTCTCTGTGATATTAAAACCTATTTCATGCAAGTACCTATCTCATTCTATACTGAAGTCAATTTAGTGAATTTCTGCATTTTTTTTTTGTTCTTTTACTAGTTTAATGGCTCTATTAACTATTAACTACTTTCCCAGGCTATAAAAATCTTAGACTCTATAATTATTAGATTATTAATTTATCGACGGTTTAATCTTTTATCTACATTTCTGCAAAAATGCAATTTAACATACACGTAGACGTCATGTCATCATGACGTGTATATGACGTCATCATCGGTTAAAAAATTCCATAAAGTTTTCAGCGATATGATACCAACAAAAAAGTGTTTTTTTTTTGTTATAAATCAATACGTTTCACTCTGCGACTCTATATCGTAAGCGGATGGCTTTAATTTACTATTTCTAACTTTGTCAAATTAGTTATTGTCAACAATTTATTTTATCAAGCTACCTCACTCTCATAACGTTCTGGAAGTGTCCGAGTCTTGATCCTGTTGCTTGATGAGGTTCCAGTAGAAGCCTTTTTGTTTCTTCAACTGATCGTGGGTGCCCATCTGAAATGTAAAAAGCAAAGTGAGTTTTTAGTAAGTAGTTGTCACGGTATTCAGCATTAAAATGCAGCAGCTGCAGCTTTTTCGATAAGATGAGCTAAGGCTCAGTGTTCAAGTTAATACTATGTAGAAAATTTTGAGTTTTTTACAGTGCCAGTGCAATGAAAATGAAAAATATTTATCCATTTTAGACCAATAAATTAGCACCTAGGAACGTCAAAATAAAAAATGCTAATATTGTAAGTTAATGTATGTATAAGGTAAACCAAGGAACAGCTAAGTAAACTCAATAAAACCTATACGATTTGAAAGGCATACTACACCAGAAAGATAATTTTATATTGTGTGGACAGTCAAAAATAATATGGAGGGATAACATCAGTAATTAAAACAAGGTCTTTCACACAAACGAAAAACCTCAATTATCTTATTATCTATAGGTTATTTTGTCTATTTCTTTCTTTCTTATCATGTTCATAAAGAGTGTTCTATCTATACTATCTTAAAGTATAAATTGAAATCCCTCACCTCTACAATTTTCCCCTTATTCAAGACCACAATGAGGTCCGCATTCATGACAGTTGAGAGACGATGAGCGATCACCAACACTGTGCGCCCTTTAGCGGCCGTTTCTAATGCTGACTGTACCACCTTTTCGCTGGCAGAGTCTAAGGCACTGTGAAAAAAAAAACATTATAAAATCAAGTCAAAGTCAAAATTCCTTTATTATTTAATTCCTAAAGAGTAACTAACTTTGCAACTCTGAGCTTTCTTACAAGTCCAATAGGATCCAAAGTCGACTAACCCGGTAGCCTTGGTCCAGTATGATGGCAGGAAGCTTCTTCAAAAAATGTCGTGCTATGGTCACGCGCCGTTTTTGGCCGCCTCTATGCTAATCCTAGTAAGTCACTCGCTGAGTAATTTTGAGCTTCCTTAAAATGCAGAAAGAGCTCAGTCGAGTAATTTTGAGCTTACTTAAAATGCCAAAAGACCTCAAAATCGACTGACCTGGTGGCCTCGTCCATTATGATGATAGGCGAGTTCTTAAGCACAGCCCTCGCTATGGCCACCCTCTGCTTCTGTCTACCGCTATATTAAACCTAGCGAATCTGACCCTTATTTTGAGCCGAATAAAAGTGAAAGTCTACCGACCTGGTGGCTTCATCCAGTATGATAATAAGCGGATTTTTAAGAATAGCTCGTGCTATAGCCACGCGTTAATTCTGGTCACCGCTAGTGAATCTGGCTGGGCGACTTTGAACCTTCTTACATAGCTAATAAAGGTGAAGGTCTACTGACCTAGTAGCCTCATCCAGTATAATAATAGGCGGGTTCTTCAGCACAGCTCTTGCTATAGCCACTCGTTGCTTCTGGTCACCGCTCAGCGCCTTATTACTAATGCTAGAGTCACTTGCTGAGCAGCTTTGAGCTTTCTTACAAGGCTCATAAGAGTCAAATTCGACCGACCTGACTAGCAAATATGACTGGGCGACTTTGAACCATCTTACAAAGCTAATAAAAGTGAAGATCGACTGACCTGGTGGCTTCGTCCAGTATGATAATAGGCGGGTTCTTCAGCACAGCTCTTGCTACGGCCACTCGTTGCTTCTGTCCGCCGCTCAGCGACTTATTAGTCACTAGCTGGGCAACTTTGACTCTTATTTTGAGGCCAATAAGACTCAAAGTCGACTGACCTGGTAGCCAGGTCTCGTAATAGCTCGTGCTATGGCCACTCTCTGCTTCTGTCTGCCGCTCAGCGCCGTTATACCAATCCTAGAGAGTAACCAACTACTCGACTCTGGGCTTTCTTATAATACCAATAAGAGTCAAAGTCGACTGACCTGGTAGCCTCATCCAGTATAATAATAGGCGGGTTCTTAAGAACAGCTCTTGCTATAGCCACTCGTTGCTTCTGTCCGCCGCTTAGCGCCGTGCCCCGCTCGCCGACCAAAGTGTCATAGCCAGTGCCATAATACTAATGCTTAGAGTCACTTGCTGAGCAAATTTGAGATTTCTTGCAAGGTCAATAAAGGTGAAAGTCGACTGACCTGGCTAGCGAATCTGGCTGGGCGACTTTGAACCTTCTTACATAACTATTAAGGTTCTACTGACCTGGTGGCCTCACTGAGCTTCGTCCAGTATGATGATGGGCGTGTTCTTCAGCACAGCCCTCGCTATAACCACTCGTTGCTTCTATCCGCCTATGCTAACGCTACGGAATATCTTGCTAGGCAACTGTGAGCATTCCAATAAAGCCAATAGGGTTCAAAATTGTCTGATTGACCTGGTAGCTTCGTCCAGTATGATGATAGGCGGGTTTTTAAGAACAGCCCTTGCTATAGCCACTCGTTGCTTCTGGTCACCGCTCAGCGCCTTATTACTAATGTTAGTCACTAGCTGGGCAACTTTGACTCTTATTTTGAGGCCAATAAGACTCAAAGTCGACTGACCTGGTAGCCAGGTCTCGTAATAGCTCGTGCTATGGCCCCTCTCTGCTTCTGTCTGCCGCTCAGCGCCGTTATACCAATCCTAGAGAGTAACCAACTACTCGACTCTGGGCTTTCTTATAATGCCGATAAGAGTCAAAGTCGACTGACCTGGTGGCTTCGTCCAGTATGATGATAGGCGGGTTTTTAAGAACAGCCCTCGCTATAGCCACTCGTTGCTTCTGTCCACCGCTTAGCGCTGTTCCCCGCTCGCCGACCAACGTATCATAACCAGCTGGGAACTGGGTGATGAACTCGTGCGCATTCATACTTATCCGAGTTGATCTTCTGCTGGGTTACTTTGAGCCTTCTTGTGAGGTCAATAAGGGTCAAAGTCGACTGAAGATGACGGGCGGATTTTAGAGCACGGGAACGCAATTGTCTCCCACGTCACGATACAAATCCTAGCAAATCATTCGCTGAGTAATTTTGAGCTTCCAAAGAGCTCAAAGTCGACTGACCTGGTAGCCTCGTCCAGTATTATAATAGGCGGGTTTTTAAGAACAGCTCGTGCTATAGTCACCCGTTGCTTCTGTCCGCCGCTCAGCGCCTTACTACTAATGCTAGAGTCACTCGATGAGCAACTTTAGGTTTTCTTGCAAAGTTAATAAAGGTGAAAGTCGTCTGACCTAGCTAGCGATCTGGCTGGGCGACTTTGAACCTTCTTACATAGCCAACAAAGGTGAAGGTCGACTGACCTGGTAGCTTCGTCCAGTATAATAATAGGCGGGTTCTTAAGAACAGCTCTTGCTATAGCCACTCGTTGCTTCTGTCCACCGCTTAGCGCTGTTCCCCGCTCGCCGACCAACGTATCATAACCAGCTGGGAACTGGGTGATGAACTCGTGCGCATTCGCCGTCATGGCCGCTTGGATCACCTGAAATAGAGTAAATAGAAAAATACAATTAAAATTAAGTATAAAATGGTGGTTATTTTTGTGGCGTATCGATATACAATAGAAATCAATTGTTATCGCGGTCTCATGCAACCACTTATGGTACTATAAGTTAGTTACTACAACCAGGCCTGTTCATCTCTGCGAGTTTACATCGAAAACAAAACACGCACGATGGCCCACCTACAGGATACTATTCGACAAGGCCTCACATACGAGCGAACATTGACTCACGCACGCGTATTCTTGTGTATGATGGAAGAAAATAAAGAAAATGGTGTACTAAATACTGTGCAGTATTTAACTGCCTAAATAATAATAAAAACATAGAATGTACTTTTTTAAGTTGCCTCAAGACACTGCGAGGTAAATAAGTAGTTAATATTATTCATGATAATTCATGCTAAATCATGTATTTCCTCGGCCATTTTCCGCAGTTTGGCACCTCACGTCACATCATTTTACCGAAGTCAGCCCTATGGCTTCGGCGCAGTGCCGATCACTGATGTTTGTCAACAAAATGGTGCTTGACTCTTGAGACAGGCTAAATTACACCATATTGTTAATGACATTGAGCATACATTTTTTTAAATACCTTCGCGAAGTAAAACTTCTGTACGTAGCACTTATTATTATTCTGTGCTACAACCCAGTCGAGTTAACTGCGCACCTGACGGCCGTGACGTTACATCGACGCTCTGGTACGGACGGGGCGAACGCGGGGAGGTGTGCGAAGTACGAGGGAGAGTCGCAATCAGCGAGGTGCGCAGTTATCTCAATACTGCGGTCTCATATGACCACTTAGGTGCCACAAGTTAGTTATTACACATAATAATAAGTACTACGTAAAGGGTTTTTACTCGCGAAGGTATTTAAAAAAAATGTCTACTCAATGTCGTCAACAATATGGTGTAATTTAGCTTGTCTCAGAGTCGAGCACTGTTTCGTTTACATACGGCAGTCATCGGTTCTCTGCCGATACGATAGGGCTGGCTGCTACAAGAAGCTACTATGTCGCCATCTAGCACATCACACACGTATCTTTTCTTTTTTCCAAAGCAGTTTTCGTGAATCCCTTGTGGATTAAACGCGCGCGTTTTGTTTTCGATGCCTACTCGGGGATGAAAAGGCCAGGTTATAATAGCTAGCTAGCTAGCTATCTTGATATCTTGACTGTCATAAAAACACCCGTGCCGCCATCAATATCTCAGGCACTGAGTCAATGGAGGGGGTGACATTGACATAATATGACAGAGCATACAAATCTTAAGAAGATCTGAAGTCTCGCTGAGGTTTGACCGTCAAAAAAACACGCGTGCCGTCATACCGCAGGCACTGACTCAATGAGGGCTATCATTTTTATACTTACAGTTGGCACCCCTGGCGATTGACAGGACCTTACTCTACAGTGGCGCCATCTTGATGAGTGCAAATGCGATAGTCCTCCTACCACTTTAGCGCTCACAAGTTTGTGCCACTGTCTTCGCTACTAGCAAGTGACAAGACCTTACTCTACAGTGGCGCTAACTGGTGAGCGCTAAAACGATAGCCCTCATTAAACGCTACACTATAGTCTCTTACCTCGGTGTCGCTCGCCTCCGGCTTGCCATAGCGGATGTTCTCCCTAACACTGGTCGCGAACAACACGGGCTCCTGGCTGATGAGGCTAATTATGTTGCTGAGAATAATTATGTTGCTGTCGCGCTCGCACACTCACTGCGGGCGCCCGTCGCACAGTCGCGACAGCAATATAATTACGCGCGAGCGATAAGGATGGGTAGCTCGGGGTCATTGGACAAAATTCTACGTGCTCACGGACCAGGATTTAGTTAAGTCTCTTACCTCGGCGTCGCTCGCCTCCGGCTTGCCATAGCGGATGTTCTCCCTGACACTGGTCGCGAACAACACGGGCTCCTGGCTGATGAGGCCCAGCGCTCGGCCTCGCAGCCACTTGCAGTCAAACTCGCGCACGTCAACGCCATCTATCGTCACTTGCCCGTCGTTTACGTCGTAGAATCTGAAATAGGTTACGTGGTTTTACGTGAATCAAAGTGGTACTACAAAATAAATGTAATTATGGTAGTGGTTAAGGTTATTTTTCAATAAAAAGTATTTGTTTTCTAACACAATTGTTATGTCTAATAATTGAAAAATAATTGTTATGTCTAAGGCCCGGTCTGTGAGCACGAAGAATTTTGTCCAATGACCCCTAGCTACCCATCTTAATCGTTCGCGCGTAACTATATTGCTGTCGCGACTGTGCGACATGATCATTGATGTCATTGGACAAAATTCTACGTGCTCACAGACCAGACTATAGCTAGAGCTAGACATAACATTCGTGACAGTTTTTCTTCACGGAGTGAAATAACTACATACAAAAAATGCCGATGCGTTGTGGGCATGGACCTATAAAAAAAGGCGGACGGAACTCACGCTACAACAAAACTGTGACGCAAAATTTTGGCGTTTGTCTATTGTGTGAGTGAATTTAGGGATGCCATGTTAGCCAAAACATTTTACCCATTTATTTTAAGAAAAACATAGATCGGCAGATGTTACTTGGAAATGTAGACAGAATTATTCCGTGCCATTTTAAAAGGATGAAAGGTGAATGCGTTGAGGTAGGCGCGAAATTTTCAATGTTCAAATTTTCTTACATTGTTTGCAAGTCAGTGTGTCAGGGTATGTACATAATGTTGATCAAAAATGATTCACGCAGTTACAAATTACGAATCTTGTGTACATTATAATTATAATCTTATGCATCATCAATATATTATTATTATCTCTGATAGATTTTTTTTAACATACAACCTGACACTGACTTGCAATCAATGTAAGAAAATTTGAATTTCGCAGTTCCACATTTTTGGGAAGGATCAAATTTGCCTATGAAAATATATCCCATTAAAACACAATTATTATGATAAATTATTTTATTTCCATAGTATGCGTAATAAATAACTAAAAAGTCCTAAAATTATTATTAATTTCCCATATTTCGGGTAATTTTCCCACGTAAATAACTGAGAACACTGGTCTTTGACGTATTATTTTTTCGAGTGAATGACGTTTGATTTCAATTAATTTCAATATTTTAATGTCGGGAAATAAGTGATTGGATTATTATTTTGTCTGTGAAATGTGATTCCTTAATTTTTGTTTGTTTGAACAGAACGGTTTTTACACAATTTCATCACACAAGACATGTCGTATTCGTATTGTTTTTTCGCTGCTTTAAATGTGTCAACTGTGTGAAGTTTGCACTCGAAGTGGTGTATCAGGGTGTGAATGTGTGCGTGCCGGCCTGTACGTACAGGCAAGCTGGTGTATCCTAATGTCACAGTATTTTGTTGATGAGAATCCGTCCGACTTTTTTTATAGGTCCATGGTTGTGGGCATCAAACTACACGTCTGTATTAGGACACATTGCGGACCAAATTACCTAGAGATAGCCCTAGTTAAATCAAAAGACATGAAGAGTTAATTTTCCATTGTTTTAGGCAGAGCGATAATTTTCAAAATATTATCAAAGCACCATTGAGGATTTTGAATTGTCAGGGTGAAAATACGGATTGAAAAAAAATCTCTTATTTTGGTATTGGTAATTTCTAAATATTATGGCCAACATAAAAATAAAATGTCATTGACAAACCTTTCTAATAATGCAGCTATAGTGGATTTCCCGTTGCCCGATGTACCGACGATTGCAACCGTCTTACCCGCTGGGATTTTGAGGTTGAAGTGCTTCAGTACTACCTGAAAATTATGCAATAACTCGCTATAGGTTTATACATAAACACTGGCTTCTTATGTAAAGTCAAAGTCAAAGTCAAAATTTCTTTATTTGTTTAGACTAATAAATAGTTCTTACAAATCGTCATTTTGCTCTTAAGGAGCCTCTACATGTCTCATAATCTTTTTACCCTACCAGCGCTTCGAGACCAACATTTGGCAAGTGCTGAGAAGAAGCGCCGCAACAAACTCAGTCACCACTGTCTGCCGGTTAATATGAATAAATAGAAAAAGCAGTAGTAGGTACATTTGATTCAGGAGCAGTTCACTGAATTTACCACGCATTCTTGTATGATGTATCTTATAAGAATGGGTATACAAAATTGCGTGGCATATTAAACAAGGTAGTAACGTGCTAATATCTAGACTTACAAATTAAGATACTTAAATACTAGGAGAAATGATTCGCATTAATAAATTTGAATAACTTGGATTGACCAGTCCCCGAAAGCAGCGCCTGTTCACAGACATGACGAGTGAACCAGCCATCGCTTCACTCGACCATATTAGAGGGAATGTAACGACCCGCCTCACTACGCCACCACCCCAGAGACATTTTAGTGAGAATGACAATTCCAAGTTATCTCTTTAAAAAAAAACTAATAATAATAAGCTAAGTAACAGTCCAGATTGAGAAGCATGACACTATAACATTAGAGAAAATTAGTTAATACATTACTTTTCATAGCACGAATTTAAATTCTTTTTAGTACGAGCATGAGAGGACCATAATCCTACTCCCAGGATGACTTATCATTAAGAAAATCACGAGTTGTATAATAAGCTTTTTTAAGCATGTGATCTTTAACTATACCTTTAAATTTATTATACGGTAGCTCTTTATATTTATCAGGGACTTTGTTATAAAAATGGATACCTTGTCCCATAAAAGTGGCAAACACTTTATTAAGTCTGAAAGAGGGTATAGCTAATTTATTTTTATTTCTAGTGTTTATTTGGTGAATATCACTTTTCTTTTTGAAATCATTAATATTTTGATGAATAAAAAGAATACAGTTCAAGATGTATTGTGAAGCGGCCGTGAGAATGCCAATTTCTTTAAACAACTCTCTAAGGGACGCCCTTGCTTTCATTTTATATAGGTATCTTATCGCACGTTTTTGCAAAATGAATATTGTTTCAAAATCTGCAGCTTTTCCCCATAGCATGATTCCATATGACATTAGGCTATGAAAGTAGCTAAAGTAGACTAAGCGAGCTGTTGAAACATCGGTTAATGACCGTATCCTTTTTATTGCAAAAGCTGCTGAGCTGAGCCTTCCCGCTAGAGTTTCTATATGGGGGCCCCACTGGAGTTTTGAATCCAGGGTAATTCCCAGAAATACAGTCGAGTCTACCATGTCAATTGCATTATTATTAAGTTCTATTTGAGTACTAACTGTTTTTACGTTGGGCAAAGAGAATTTTATACATTTTGTTTTCTTTGCATTGAGTTGTAAATTATTTGTAGTGAACCAACTTAAAACTCTTGTTAGTGCATTATTTACATCGTCAAAGTTATTTTTACTTCTATCAATATTAAAAATCAAAGATGTGTCATCAGCAAATAACACGATTTCGCAAGAGTTTCTAACAAAATATGGTAGATCATTAATGTATATAAGAAACAAGAATGGACCCAGAATGGACCCCTGCGGAACTCCCATTTTCACAGGTGACCCAGATGACAAAACACCATTTATGTCAACTTTTTGAACTCTAAAGTTTAAATAAGATTGCATCAAATTCAAAGCCGAGTCCTTTACCCCATAGTAGTGCAGTTTGCGAATTAGAGTTTGATGTTCTACGCAATCAAAAGCTTTTGAGAGATCACAAAAGACCCCTAGTGCATTTTGAGAACTCTCCCAAGCCTCGAAAATATGTTTAAGTAGTGCAACCCCAGCATCGGTGGTGGAACGACCCTTAGTAAAACCATATTGTTCACTATGAAAGAGTTTATTTGAGCCAAAGTGAACCATAAGTTGATCCTGTATGATTTTTTCAAAAATCTGTACTTGAAATAGATGCTATTTTGCTATAAAAGTACATAATACAGTCTGATTTGCTTTCTTTACATGAGTATATAGCAGTGGTTGCCAAACTTATTTAGTCTACTGCCCACTTTGAGAATAAATTATTTTTAGCTCCCCCCATTTTTGTAGTCAAGAGTCGAGCTCAGTCGATGTCTAAGAGTCCTCCTAGTAGATGACGCCTCCCAAGCCTCTACACAACGTCCTGATTTTTTTTCTGGGTCTCTTACCGCCCCCCTTTAAGCCTGCAGCGCCCACAAGGGGGCGTTATCGCCCACTTTGGGAAAGACTGGTATAGAGCTCTTAACACGACTGTGAGTCTGTGACATATATTGCTACGATAATTTGAAACTTATTAACATCGACACAAGGTCCATAATCATTAATCAATAAAATGCATATATAATATACCGCTTCAGGACGAGTAGGGTACGCGAATGTGACGTCTTTGAACTCGATATCGCCGTAAATTTCGTGGTACTTTATAACTTTTGTGCCCGAAGTGTCCATCTTTGGCTCTTTGTTGATGTACTGAAATTGAAAGAACAACAAACTTATTATACAGTGTCACCAAAAATAACAAAACAAAGTAGCAAAATTAAAATCAGTAGGTATATTCGATATTATCTAAATGGAATAATATCGATAGTTTTATCTTTCATAAACAGGTAGTAATGCAAACTATTGGCTATAATTTATAAGTTAGTATCGATAGTACCGTTAGATAGTATCTGTCCTACCGATAGTTAGTATGACTGTTTTTCATGATCAACAATCGATATTCAAACTATAGTTTTGCAACACTATTGTCCAGCAATGCCTTTAGCCCGGTTTCTGAATCAAGATTTTTAAAATTCATCCTTGATATTACAGGGTAGAAACGATAAGTGATCTCACTCGATTATTTCTAAACTACACAAGATATCGAAAAACTGATACTGAAAGTGCTTCACGAGCCCTTTAAAACGGTATCAATAATAGGATACAGAATAAAAGCTCAATCTGAAAACCTAAACTCAAAAACCAGACCTTTGTTGACTAAAAAGTATCTCTTTCTCACCTCAAACACCCGACCGCCGGCGCTAACTCCTTTGACGACTGATCCGAACAACAACGATAGTTGTGCGACCGATCGTTGTACGGTTTGAGCATTGACAAGGAACGCCATGACGTCACCCGCCGACATCTGGCCGGTAGACATCAGATGGCCGCCGAGGAACATTGTGCCTAGCACCATCCTGATAAAGTTCATTTTCGTTTACCACTAGGTACTGTTGATATCGAAATATAGGGTGGAGCTTTTCAAGTCAAGAAATCAAGAGGCCACCGAGGAGCATTGTGCCTTGCTCCATCCTAATAAAGTTTATTTTCGTTTAACGCTAATGATAGGCTAGGAATTTACATCAATATAGGGTATTTTTTTAAGTTTGCGCGGTTTTTTTGATAAAGATCCGAACAACAACGACAGTTGTGCGACCGAGCGTTGTACTGTTTGCGCGTTGACCAAAAACGCCATGACGTCACCCGACATCTGGCCTGTAGACATCAGGTGGCCGCCGAGGAACATTGTGCCTAGCACCATCCTGATAAAGTTCATTTTCTTTTACCACTAGGTACTGTTGATATCGAAATATAGGGTGGAGTTTTTCAAGTCAAGAAATCAAGTGGCCACCGAGGAACATTGTGCCTTGCTCCATCCTAATAAAGTTTATTTTCGTTTAACGCTAATGATAGGCTAGGAATTTACATCAATATAGTGTATTTTTTTAAGTTTGCGCGGTTTTTTTGATAAAGATCCGAACAACAGCGATAGTTGTGCGACCGATCGTTGTACTGTTTGAGCATTGACAAGGAACGCCATGACGTCACCCGCCGACATCTGCCCGGTTGACATCAGGTGGCCGCCGAGGAACATTGTGCCTAGCACCATCCTGATAAAGTTCATTTTCGTTTACCACTAGGTCAAGAAATCAACTCGTCACTTCATTTTCGTCACATTGTGCCTTGTTCCATCTTCATAAAGTTTATATTCGTTTAACTTTAATGATAGGCTAAGTATTTACATCAATATATGGTGATTTTTACTAAAGCCTGGTCCGTGAGCACGTAGAATTTTGTCCAATGACCCCAAGCTACCCATCTTTAACGCTCGCGCGTAATTTTATTGCTGTCGCGACTGTGCGACGGGCGCCCGCAGTGAGTGTGCGAGCGCGACAGCAACATAATTACGCGTAAGCGATAAGAATGGGTAGCTTGGGGTCATTGGACAAAATCCTACGTGCTCATGGACCAGGCTTTACTAGCCTAGGTAATTTGATGATGACGAAACATGACAATCTTGAAAAAACTTGTTACCCTGGGTTGCACTATTTTACTATAACTATAACAAACGTCTAAAGTCTATCATCTAAACATCTAAAAACATCTAAACTCCATACAAAAAACACTGGTAAAAGATATAGTTACGGTTCAAGTTACGATGATGCCACTCAGCTATACAGTCGTTTCGGTTTTATAATTATCTAACTAAAGTTAAGGGAATAAAGTTCAAATCTTTTCAATTGCATAGCCCATGCTTTTTAAATTCGGCTAAAGAAGGCAAATTCAATAAATATTTCATAAAGGGTTGAAATATAGTTATAGTTACCACAGAAAATAATATTTAAAGGATTATAAAACTTATTCCATGTTAATAAAGTCCAAAACATATTGGAAACAGTTAAGTCGCCACTAAAGAGTTACAATACTAACCCATTCAAAAACAAGTTAGTTCCAGCCTGGAACAATCCCACTCCCAATCCAAGCTCCATACTAAGATCCGCCGCCTGCTCGCATTCGTTAGCGAACATTCGCGCCTCGTTCTCTTCGCCCGCGAACGCTCGCACGGTCCGCATGTTCGATATCGCTTCTTCCGCTACTAGAGTTGCTTTTTCTATCTGTAAAATATTAAGAGAGCTTTAAAAAACTAGATTTTTGTTATTGCTTGGGGGATTTATATTATAGATACTGGTTTTCTCAAATTTGTTTATTATTCTCGGATCTAGTATCGTTTTTGTTGCATTTAAGGTTTCTAGCTCAGTGTCTGATCTGAGAATCTCTTGGACTGCATCTCAAGTGGTCTCTTGATAGAAAAAGACGAATTTCTGACCCGCCAAAGGTGTCAGACGAACCTCAAAACCGACTGTGATTGAGATAATATGACGCGAAGTCAATACTTTGGATGCTATTTACCATTTTGCATCGAAAATGTATAGTATGATGTACTGTTGAAAATATCGACAATTTTCTTTTATCCACAACGAGGAATCTCTTGGCCTGTGCTCTGTATCTCACCTGATGGTAAGTGACGATCAGGCCGAAGGTGGATGCGAGCTTCACCCGGAATCCTCAACCACGGAGGAACTGGCTATCTTACCTCCAGGGTTCGAGGATCCCTTGCCGGTATATCAAGCCGGTTTTGATGATATATATCAACTTTTAAAATTTGTTACAATATTTGTACTTTTTGACATACGATTTTTTTTTTTTAGTTGATTTGCCTTAGTAAAAAGAATATTTTATGTTTTTGCTTTATTTGTTTGATTTTAAATTTTAAAAACATTAAAAATATGTTTTTGTAACACATATGCAATAGTATTCATGAATAATACAATAAAATAATACTATGGCCTTCATACAAAATTGATATACAGGGTGGCCAAAACAGTGAGGTCTAAAAGAAAAATTTAGATTCCTTACATCAAGGTGTACCTAAATCACCCCCATGTATATTATACGATTGTGCTTAGTTTAGGAGATAGAGTTAATTTTGTGATATTTTAAAATTTTATGACCTAGTAGGCTTTAAACATTTTTATCTTTTTTTTGGGTTGACTTTTTTCAGATTTCTTTTTTTGGAAAGATTTGTTATGAATTGCAAATGTTTGAAAAAAGTAATCACCTTCCTATCTTTGATTCAAGATACAAAAGTTTTGCTAGAAACATTAAAATTATGCTTTTATCAGAACACTATCAAATTTTCAACTTAAAAGTTTAAGTAAAAAAAAGAACTTCCATAGGTTCAAAACCATTTTAAAAACTGCGCCGTTTCCTGAACATTCATAATAATACAAAAAAACATGTACTTAATAGGCCACTATTTCCTGTAATCGGTCCACTAAAGTGGTAAGTCGGAGATTCCGTTACATGTTCTTGACTTTCTTAGAGTGAATTAATATTGGGAATCCTCTAAATTTACATTACGTAGAACAGATTTAAAGCAGTAACTGGACAGAACATGTTTTTATTCTCAACGAGGAAGCTCTTGCCCTTCATCACACCTGGTGGAAACTGATGATTAGGCTGAAGGTGGAAGGGAACTTCAACTACAGAGGAACTATGGCTTCCTACCTCCAAATGTCGGAATACAGTAATGCTATTAACATTATTGTTATAGTGACAGACTTAGGAAAATAGAGTTGCTAGCCAGGCAGACTTAGATCAAACCCTACAACCAACCAAACCGAGCAGAAAATTTCACCTCCACTGGGAATCAAACAAGGGACCTCTGAAGCTTACCTCTTACCACTTGAAGACAGAGGCAGTTGTTACATTTTACTATTACCCTTGAAATACCTACTACAGCGAGAAGAAGAAGGAGGGATATTTGGTTTATGTTCATCAAAACTTACTTAAAATAACAATGTGTTCCGGAATTTGGAGGTAGGAAGCTATAGTTCCTTTGTAGTTGAGGTTCCCTTCCACCTTCAGCATAATCATCAGTTTCCACCAGGTGTGATGAAGGGCAAGAGCTTCCTCGTTGAGAATAAAAACAGGTTCTGTCCAGTTACTGCTCTAAATCTGTTCTACGTAATGTAAACTTAGAGGATTCCCAATATTAATTCACTCTAAGAAAGTCAAAAACATGTAACGGAATCTCCGACTTACCACTTTAGTGGACCGATTACAGGAAATAGTGGCCTATTAAGTACATGTTTTTTTGTATTATTATGAATGTTCAGGAAACGGCGCAGTTTTTAAAATGATTTTGGACCTATGGAAGTTCTTTTTTTTACTTAAACTTTTAAGTAGAAAATTTGATAGTGTTCTGATAAAAGCATAATTTTAATGTTTCTAGCAAAACTTTTGTATTTTGAATCAAAGATAGGAAGGTGGTTATTTTTTTCAAACATCTGCAATTCATAACAAATCTGTCGAAAAAAAGAAATCTGAAAAAAGTCAACCCAAAAAAAAGATAAAAATGTTTAAAGCCTACTAGGTCATAAAATTTTAAAATATCACAAAATTAACTCTATCTCCTAAACTAAGCACAATCGTATAATATACATGGGGGTGATTTAGGTACACCTTGATGTAAGGAATCTAAATTTTTCTTTTAGACCTCACTGTTTTGGCCACCCTGTATATCAAAGTTGATATATATCCGATATATATCATAAATATCCGATATTTTGATATTTATAATAAACTAGCTGACCCGGCGAACTTTGTTCCGCCTTAATGGCAATAAATAACGGGATAAAAAGTATCCTATGTCCTTCTCCTGGCTCTAAACTACCTCCCTGACAATTTTCAGCTAAATCGGTTCAGCCGTTCTTGAGTTATAAGTGGAGTAACTAACACGACTTTCTTTTATATAATAGATATCGGATATTTTCGAACCCTGCTTACCTCTAACTGACCTGACTAACTATCTTACCTGACTCTGAGCCTCTCTCGATAGCTTTCTCAATAGGGAACCGATGAATGTTCCCCCGATGACCACTGATGGGACACAGACCAAGGTTAGCGTGGTCAATTGTGGCGATATCACAAGCAGGCTTACTGCTGAACCGATCACCTGAAAACCAATGTAAAATAATCTTGAGACAAAAGTATTCATAAACATTGATTCCGAGATGTCCTAAAAGTAAATAATAAACATTTGTTTTAATAAAATAACGAACAACTCTCAAGATAAGTAATTTGTATTATTTGAACTATGGGAATTGGTAAACAAAATAAATACCTGTGTGATTGCTCTTAAACCACCTGAGATGGTTTGTTTGAAGGAACTTTTGAAGTCTTGCACATCCACAGTCAGCCTGAAATTTAATTAATTTAGTCATTATTTTCTTAAGTCTTAAGACATGTCCTATTATTTCATAACTTGCCCTTTAGAGCATATCCCTCCATCTAAAGTAGTTCCCAACCAAGCTTATTTTATATACATTTTCATCAAAAATATTTTCTATTTGTGTCACATTTGGTACTAGACCTAAATAGTTCAAAAAAAATTCTAATTGGACCACAGAGGAGTTTTAGTGATAGTATAGTTCATTACCTATTGACTAGTTCTCCAGTTCTCTCACTATCAAAGAAGGCCATGTCCTGTCTCAGTATAGACTCAAATAGGTCTTGCTTCATTTGCAACGCAACTTTCTCTCCCACTTGTGCCAGTAAATGGATGTAGAAGAATGTAAATGCTGCCTGGAAGGAATATAAAGTAAATAATTATGTAGTAATCTTATTTAGTTGTAATATTATGTGCTATTTTGCAACAAAACTTTTAACTTGATTTAATGTCAAGCAGACTTCAAGCCTTCAATTAATTGAATTTCATACATATTAATTCTCATTCTCATATTTACTAAGCACAGGATCAGTCCATTTCATGTCTGTATGTATATTTGTTAGGTACAAAGTTATTTGTATAAATTGATAGTGATATTTATACATTTACCTGTCCAATATACAATGAAATAAGTTTTAACCTTTGGCGTGCTATTGAGCCGCGCAAAACTGCACCCCCCAACTGCTACGGTTTTCAAATGATGTTTCAAAATGACAAAGTAGTCTTGTCTTAGATCTGAGACATAGCAGTTGACGGAGGTTGCACAGATCTGAGACAAAGCATAGGAGAGGTTAAAGCAGGCATCTTTATTTCTTCAATAAAATCTGCACTTGGATTGGTCTTCATGCTCGCTAGGACGTTGACAATAACACCTAACATCGCTGGAATGTAGACGTTCAGGAAGGCTACAGCCAATGCCGACTGAAAATAAACAAAACATAATTTATTTTGTGGATATTTTTACAAAAACATACAAAGGATATAATTCTAGGATTTTTAGTTAAAGGCAGCAAAAACTTCTTTAGTTTTAATTTAGAGAACCACAAAATGAGAATGATATAAAGTAAACAAGCATTTTGATTCTTTACTAATAATGCAGATAACACAAATCCTAATCTTAAAACTAAATATAAAACAGTAGAAGATTAAAAAGTTTTTCTATGATATTAGAAACAATAATAATTTGTGGTTTGGAAATTATACTTACAGCAACAGCAGCAGCCAATACCCATCTATGAGGCCACAGGTATTCAAATAACTTCTTCCAGTCAAACTTTGAACTGTCATCATTAACATTTGGCCTCCGTTGGACTATCCGAGAAGTTTGACTAGATTTACAAAATGCAGGCCCATTTTTAAACAACACACGAGCTGCAAGTCCTAAACTTATACCGGTACACAACTTCCATGGACTAAAAATTAAGAATTCACTGCACTTTGCACTCTTTTCTGTTGAAACTTTAAAATTCGAAATATGACGCTTTAGCACGTTTGTCGGTTTACTTTTGAGGACATTTATAAAATAGCCACTGTTCTTCGCTGTTAGCAACCTGAAAATAATTAAATTTCATATAAATAAAGGGAAAAACAATGCGAAATATACGTTCGATAGGTTATAAATATTTACCTCTGTTTTACTAAGCTACAAGAGTGCAATTGCATTAACTGCCACATTTTGGAGGTAAATCTTTATTAGCACTTTCGAAATACTTTAATTTCTGGACATGTTTTAGTTTTAAAGATAGTAATTTTACGTAATTATTGCTGAAAAATTGATTTGGTTTCAGGGACGAACTTGAGCTTGAGTCAATGTCATTCATGGTTGTCAAACTTGTCATCTGTCTTGCGCAAAACTACGCCCTCTATATTTCCTAATTAGGTATGCACATTTTTTAGTTATAAAATCTAGATGGCGCTTTCAATCATAAAGTTTCTATCGCTACTTGCTCAATAGATGGCACTACCTACCTCACCCAGCAATAACCACTAAAAAATTAAACCCAAAAGATTTATTTTTAGCAAATCTAGCTAACATTATGTATCGTAATCATAGATGGTTATTTCCATAAAATAAAATTACTCGTACTTACATACAAAGTAAGTATCCAATCCAGCTTCTATTCATAATTGTTATTTCTAAAATTAGGTTCACAGAGGTTTCTCGAAATGTTAAGAAAACTTTTAATTATTATAACTGGTTATTATTATTTATAGTAATTGAATTCTTAGCAAGTATCACTGCTCAATGTATTTATTTTACTCCCTTTGGTGAACAGATGGTCAAAAGCCCTATACCAAGTTTTTGGCGCCAATCTAACTATTGTTTGACTGAAGTGGCGCGAATTAAATGTAATTATTTTGATTGCCGAGCTTTTCAAGCTTATAATTTTATTTTATTTTCCATTTATTGAATACTAGACTGAGGGTGTAAATTATTTATTTCGTATTGTTGGTATCGTGCATTGCTTCTTGCGTTTGAAAATAAAAATTACCTACTTACAATATTCAATCATGTTTTTTTTAACTTTTATTTTTAACAAGACATAATTAAAATGCAAGATTTTACACCTAGCTCTGTTCTCTTCTGGACTACACGACAAAACAAGTACCTACTACTGAAAATAAGGGTAAGAGTGACTTGTTCCAAAATAAGTTAGTATCATCGACCAATAAATCAATATTGGTAATGAAATAACCAGCATAATGGCCTCAATAGCCGGCCATATGCCAACAAACAGTGGCATCATTACAAACAACAAATTCCCTAATATCCGCCATCGCATTAATACTGTAATTTATAGTGTCGCTTCACACCGCACTGTCTCCCTTTTTGACCCGTATTCATAATCAGCGGCAGTTCGTAACTTATTCTATACTAGCTTTCCAACTGCGGCTTCGCCCGCGTCGAATTATTCGGTTTTTTATGAAACCTATGACACTCAGCAATATTATGGTTTTCTATTGGTAAAAGAATTTTTAAAATCTGTTCAGTAGATCCCGAGATTACTCCTTACAGTTTAACAAATACTAGTATACAAACACACACACTTTACCTCTTTATAATATTAGTATAGAAGTATAGTTTTTTTTTTTTTTTATAAATGATCATTTGTTATGCCTTACAAAAGGTGCTATTGGATTACTCCAGTTGCAAGACGGTGTGCTATTTTTTGGATATAAGTTGGATTACATTTCTATTTGTTGAATTCTTTTAGGTGATTTACAATATAGGTGATGAATTTTTGAAAGCTTTTGATGGTCTCTTCTTTTTTAATTAAATCTATAAGATTGTATGGTTCGACATTGAGCATGGAGGAAGTAATTTCGTGATTTTGTCGTTGTATTACAAATCGGGGACATTGTGTTAATAGGTGCTTCCACGTTTGAGAGGTTTGGTCGTCGCAGGGACAATTCTCATCGGCGACGATGTGAAAGCGGTGCAAAATTGATTTGTGATAACCGTGATTAGGATTTATGAGGGGGGGGGGGGGTGATCGCCCCGGGTGCCAACCCATGCTACGCCGCCACTGAATTTGACTATACTAATAGGTGCTTCTATAAAGTCGGGCACTTTATGCATGGTGGAAGCAGCTTTTGCCGCCGAGTCTGCCTCTTCATTACCCTCGAATCCAGCGTGAGCTTTAATCCACGCGAATTCGACGGTGCATCCAGATGAACGGCCTTGATGAAGTAGCCGGTGGATTTTTACAGTGAAGCGGTTATAGCTGCTTCCATTTTGCAACTCAGTAAGACCAGACTTGCTGTCCGAGACTATGAGGACTTGTGAGAGCTTGTGGTCAATAATGTGTTTACAGGCCATTTCAATTGCTAGCATTTCCGCCTGGAATACTGAGCAGTCGCTGTGAAGCTTAAACTTCCTGGTTACTGAAGGTCGTGTATTGGTAGGGTCATATTATGCCTCTGTGGCACCAGGCACCAGAGTTGTTTTTTTTTTCTCGACTAAGCAAAAGCACGGGATGTCTTTTCTTTTAGCAGAAAACCTGAAAAATGAAATAACGTCATTTTGTAATATAGATAGGTACATATCTAAAAATTGATTTCAATTATTGAATCAATTTTTGATTTACTGACTCATTTATCTGAATTTTAAGCGAAAAAAGAACCAGCCATTTTAAAATAAAATGTACCTAATCTGTAACATAATAATTAATAAAGTAAAAATAAATCCTTTATTTAGTATTAAATAGACATCCGAACACTTAATATTTTTTTCTGCATGAAAATGAAAATGAAAATTATTTTCAAAAAACAAGGAGAGAAAATAGCAAACTATGTTTTTATACCCTGCTAAAACCTCCCTTAGTTTATAAATTCGGCCCCTCGTCCTAGCAGATCGTTAGGGCGTGACGTCATCAAATGCAGTAGGATTACTGCACTTTTATTGTGTGTAAATAATGCGGAGCGCATTCTGTGCGTATTTTGACGAGTTTTTAATTTTTGTTGGCAACACGGAACAAATTGGCAGTAACCGGTAGATCCTTCCTACCTATTAACTTATTAACTAAACTAGGCCACTATGTTATAGTAATTGGCTTTCTAACACATTGACTAAGAATTGTCTTGATTTTAATTATTTTGCTACTTTCGAAAACCTCGCTTACAAAATTAATAATTATTATAAAAACATAACAGTCAAAACAAAACAATCAAAACCCAACTTTCGAAAACCTAACTGGTAAACTCATAATACAGAATAATCTGTATTCTGAATTCTAATTGAAAACCTAACTCGAAAACCTAACTTATGAAAACCTAATATACAAAAACCTAATTTTGGAAAATTTTACTTTTGGAAGACGTGTGACGTATAAATTGAACACACATTAGATTTTTATAGAATTAACTACATAGTAGGTAGTTACAGTTCTTAAATGATGAGAAAAATTGTAGACTACTTTTTGTGTAAAATCTTATGCGTATAGGTGTACCAGAATCTCATGGCAAATAGGGAAAATAAACTTTGTTGAGAGCAATACTGGGGAAATTGGAATAAACGATCTTGATACTGTTTAATTTTTTACTTTTATGACTTTAATATTAATGAACATGAAGTACGAATATACATTTTAGGTAGGTATGTGTATGAAGAATGTTGTTATACATCGGGTTTTTAACATAGGAAAATGTCTTGAAAAATAAATAAATCGTATTATTACTTTAAGTAACTAATTTTATTATGCATCATACTTTTAACTTATCACTTCATTCAGAACTAGAAAACGATTCTAAGAACTCCACTTGCAATTTCCTGTTCTTCAATAGATGATCAAGATAAAGAGATAAAATCTTTTTCAATTTTCTTTACATGGTCATAACATTTTGACCATTCCTCTGCACCGATTTGTGAGATATACCTACCTGAAAACCCCGATAAAGTAGCTATAAAGAATAATATAAAAAACATAACCCTCCTTGTGACGTGGTTCAAAACATTTCAGTCCAACTTACTGTCAACTCGACGACGAGCTTTAGAATCAAAGATTGACTTTGAATTATGCCTTATTTTACAATTCACATTGAAAACAATATGACTTGCTTGAGTTTTTTCGACTTTTTCACAAAAATAACAAATAGTCAAGAAGAGATTACAAAATTTTTGCAGCGGCTGACAGATTTCATAATTTTCTATGACAGGTGACAATTAAACCATAGACAATTGCCATATGAAAAACACACTTTTCCAATATTTTTGTTTGCCATGAGATTCTGGTAGACCTATAATCGCGAGTCATCGATAGTTTTAATTCAAAGCTTACCTAATAGTAGTAGGCAGTAAAGTAAAAGTTGCTTTTTTATCAACAACGAGGAAGCTCTTGACCTGTATCTCATTTTATTGCTTGTTTTGTCTATTAGCAGGTAGGCGCAAACGCAGTTTATTTTGCCCCTTGCGGGAGTAGTCTCTATCTACGATTGTTTTACACAAGCTCTCTACGTGACGTCGTAAACACGATTGTTTTTACACAGCTGTCTCTACGTGACGTCATAAGCCCTGGATGCCGAGTTAAGCATTAAACAACAGGCGGATCCAGCACGCAATAAACTTGGTAATCGGATTACAGGACACTTGCGAGCCAAGTGTTTAATGAATTGGATTATGGACGAATCTGATTCCCGGTTATCGGCTGGAGTGCGGTAAAATGACGCTTGGAGAATATAGAGTGAAAAAAAATATTCAAAATACGTTTTGTGAACCACAGGGTCCTCAGGTACATAGGTTGTCATATTATAAATGGGTGTACATCGGCGCCTTGAAGGCATACAAAGGTGAAAAGTTGCGCTACAAAAAATACTGAAGCACAGAATAATAATGTATCGTGGTTTAAAATAGAAATGAAAGCACATGCCACGGTTTATGGAATGATCTGAAACTTGTTTTAATAAGCTAAGTAGTTTTCATCAGGTGAGATGCAAGCCAAGAGCTTCTGTGTTGAGGATAAAATAAAATGAAAAAAAACACCTCTCGATTTTTTAAAATAAATGATGTTTTTTTAATCAGTGATGATAATGTAACGGAATTTATAGTGCATAAATTTAGGTGTTTGTTTTCTGAATGCAGTAAAATAAAATAGAAAATATTTCATTGGGAGGTTAACTAGGAGAGAATACCATAAGATATTAAGTTCGCCTTTTGTACTGCAATTCTTTTTTTGTGTGTAATAAAGCTTTTAATAAATAATAATAATTTAGAAGGGCCAAGTTGCCTGCGGTAACGACGTAACAAACAGAAAAAAAATACCTACGCATCTTAAATTGCAATCTTTTTGAACTGTAAACGACGCAAAATACAACACAACTCTTGCAAAAAATTCAACTCGGACCTAGCGGCATTTTAGCGGCGCACGTGTCGCAGCATCGCATAACGACCACCCGCCGTACTAGAACCAAAGCATTTGACTTTAAAACATACCCCATACTCACACCCTTCACCCAAGACAATAAGGTTCAATATCCAACTGAAATTACGAGCAAGTGTACCGACAGATGGGCTATTGCCGGATAATACCGCACTCATAATCGTACGGTTATTGGTTATGGAAAAAATCGTATACTGCCAAGCTCAGGCATCAAGTGTGTTTATAAATACTGGCAGACAATAAAAGTATTATGGATTTATTAGCAATTAAAAAAATATTTTGAAATCGAGGCATGGAACGATCCGAAAAAGAATAAAACAAAAGAAAATTATTGTTTCTTTTTTTTTCGTCTAAGCAATGGTTTTATGCCAGAGTTTTTCTTACTGTCATATTAATGAAACCTGAAACCGAGGTTTGACCTCAATGGACTTGAAGTTGAATAAAAAATCACCAAACCTTTTTTTTGCTATCCGTTAAATAGGTAAGTAGTATTGTAGTGTAGAAGAGTCACTACATTTTTAAATCAAAGACTAAATTAAATAGGGAAGTAACATAATCCTTAGAAATATCTTTTTATTGGTTTTATTTTAAATCATAAAAATAAAGCTAGGAGCTATCAATTAAATTAGGAAAAAGACTTACTCAAAATCCATCAAACCTCAAAATTATGACATTTTAACGCGAGCTTCATTTTCAAAATCTCTTCAGCCATAGGACGTACACTGCTATGCTTTCCTCATATAAAGTACTCAAATCAATAAGTACGAGTAGGTACATACAAGTAATTAAGTTGACTAAATAAAGCCATTTCACAATTTTCTTACAGATTTCTGAAGCTGGAAAACTTTATGCATGCGCAACAACATCTGAAAGTGACACAATTTTCTTACATAATCTTTAACTGACGCTAGAAAACTTGAAGAAAAAGCGTAAGTCGTTTGCCTTCAGAATCACTGTAAACAGATTAACGTGTAAACATTTACGTCGCACGGCTGAGCCCATAATGTTTTACTGTGAGAAACTATAAGTCGCAGCTTATCTCTCCAAGCAAACAAAACTGGCAGATGTGGATACGTTGGGGTTTATGAGCTGCTGTAACAGCTTAGCGATCGAAGGGCAATAAAGCACGTATAAATAAAACAACAAAGAGTTAATTAAACGGTTAGTTTTTAAACTGTACTGATCGATGGCATTTTGAAATGATTTATTCGGGCATTTTACATGACATTATTCTTGTCCCTGAGTAAGAATTTACTTTGGACATATCTAGCAGACAACGGATTTAAACTTAAAGTTTAAAAATCACCTGAAACATTCAATTTGAACACTCATATTTTTTAAAAGTTTTCTTCAGGGAAATTTAATATCCAAACAAGTAGTTACTTACACACGTAGTTGCACATAGTTTACGATTACCCAAGTAACCCGCTGAAAATCGGTTTCGGCCTCTAGTTGTCTTAAAGGAACTGCATTAAGTGGCCAAATAAAGACTTTTTTTTCTATCTTTTTATAATATCTTCTCACTTGTAAAACGGAAAATGTGACTTGGATCTCGTCAACAACTAGCTAAACATCTACTATCCATTATTTAATTTTGTGCTATTGATTAGATTCAAAACAAATCATTGACATCAAGGTTTTTGACTTAACTTGATCAAAAAATATTTATTTCCCATCCCTATGCCGACTACAATATCTATAGTACAGCCCTCAGACTTGGCTTTGAAATTCAAATCACCACTCCTTTAAAAAGCAGATTATAATTCAATTATCACATCAAACTGAAATGCCTGGCCAACCACTTCCAACTTCAGGGTTCCTTTGACTGTGTACTAATATCAAATTCATAATAATTTGAGGAACAATTAAGGTGGGCCTTTCATCTTGCCCTTTGTGCAGTCGACCTATTTAACTCGAGCGTTTAATAGAGAGTAACCTCAAAGAAAAATGTACTTACAAACAATTACACCTACGTATGTAACTATGAGGCACTTGCTAGGAAGCTGAGTCAGACGGCAGGGATGGGTGGTAGTGATGTGACAAGAGTGTTTGTCGATAGTTTTGGAGTAGAGGGGACTTTTAGTTTGTACTATTTTGCTGTTAAGGTTTTTTGGATTTTGATTTAGAATTTTCTAGGGCATCGTGTATCAAAGTGTTGTGTTGACGTAGGATAGTTGCAAAAAAACCTGCACCGTGGTGCAGGCGTAACAGATGCCAAAATATCTAATACCCAACACCAGAAATCTGCCCTAATAAATACTATACTTAGGCTGGATTGCCATCTTACTTTAACTTTTCAACAGACGTCAGAAATCTGTCAAACTATATACAAAACACATCGGTTATCGTTAAAGTTAGGTGGTACATACAACTCAGCCTTAAAATGTCTCTGTCCACACTAAATTTAATGCTACGGTGCTACGAACATTGCTACGAGCTCTTACGGCTGTCTACGGTTTAAATAACACAGTATAAAAACACTGGCTTGCTTTTCTCCTCACTTTTTTATACTATAAGCTATAAACATACGACATTAGCTGCTCATTCACTCTGTGAAAATTCTTCAACTTTTTTGTCTAGAAAATAATCTAAACCAAATCCCAAGAAAACTTTTAGATAAAAACTTTTATCGATACCGGTAGTATTTTCCCCATCCCTCACCCGTTTCACCCGCCGGGTGGCCTTTGTGGAGAGTCTCCAATATTCGCTTTGTTACTCCGCCGCCGATACTCCGCTCGATGTTTGCGCCGGTATAAATACACGCTGTTTTCAAGATTATAAATGGAAATACTACTTTATTTACTGCTTAAAAAAGTTTTATTTAGAACCACCCACATTTTAGGCAATGTGTAGTAGTTTTATTTATAGTTTCAGGAAAACGTAGTTTTTATTTTAATCGAGTAAAATACTCGTACAACTCTTTTTCCACTATTATGCTGAGCGAGGACAAATAATAAGTCCCTAAAGGTGGAGGTGAACCGACGACCTCATAAAGCAGGAAGGTGCTGGATGCAGGCCACTACCAACCGCGATATGGAAATTATTGAGGGAGGCCTATGTTCAGCAGTGGCTGAAATGATGATAGGTAATGGCAGACATTATAGTAGGTAACTCTTTTTTTTCTTTTTAGTTGGGCATTTTCTACCCTTCTGACAGAATGAGCCCCACTCAGTACAGCCCCCTTAGGTAGTTGATATGCAATGCAATTTATTTAAAAAAAGGCATACGCGTCGGCTGATTGCAAGAAGTCATTAACTACAAAAAGTCATTAAGTGTCCATACTAGTATGGCGATATTGGCCGCGACTTATACTATATTATGCAAAAATCAGTAAATGGATATCTGCCGTACTTTGGAAGATTTATTTTTGTAAAACTTGATAAATCCAGTTTCGTCAATTTTTATAGCATTAAAGTAATTATTGTCCATTAATGATTTTGTGTCGTAACATAGTCGATACACACTCTGTTTTGACTAACTGCCAGAACTTAATAAAGATTTATAATGAATTTTTGTGTAAAAAAACTTTGGAACCAAATTAGTGATAAAATCATTATTATGTGCTTTACTGACTTCTGCCCAAATAAGTTGCCATTTCAAATAATTTACATTACTTTAGTCACTTTTACAAATTTATCCTCAGACACTACACAATCTATTTATTGTGACAATAAATCATAGAAACAATTAACGCTTCACAAAGGAAGCCAACAAAGAAATATACTTACACAGGATATGTGTTGATGACGGTTTATGGTTTTAATTTTTATTTTGTTTTTGAGGGTGTGTTTAAAATGTACTAGTATGCATACTACCTACATTGTGCAAAATGTTAAAGAGCGCGACGCGTCGCGAGCCCGCTACCAGTCTGTGAGCATCACCGGGCGCGAGCGCATGTCGCTTTGTATTTCACTCTAAAGGCGTGGTTTCCGAAATAAAGACTATAGAGCGTGTGAACGTGTTTAAATCAGTATCCCGTAGTCTTCAGCTGGTCCTTCGAGCCGGATCTTCATGTTTCACTCGCCACAGCAGTTGTTAAAAATGGTTAACACGCGGAGCACCACCCGACGCGAAAAAGAAACCGCCACGGAAGTCGCAAGTGAAATGGCGGCAGGCCCATCCAGCAGCATCAAGGCGGAATCACGTCCGCCACCTAAAGCTCCGTCGATAGCACCGTCATCCTGTTCCAGAAGGTCGAGTGCCTCTTTCGAAGCACGGCGGAAGAGTTTGTTGCTGGAAGCTGAAAAAAGAAAAGCTGAAATCAGGATGCAACTTATAGATAAGCAGCTAGATGCAGACCTAGCCAACTTAGAAGAAGAAATGTACAGTCCACACGATGGTAGCGAAGGCAATGCACACCGTGAAGTCGAAAATTGGATGGAAAAAAGTCAGCTGGAATTGAACAAGCAGGAAGCCCCCAATGTTGGCCCTGAAACGGGCTTTCTGCACCCGCCGGTGAACGCTGCTGGCACTTCAGATGGTACAATTCAGATGCTGGCTGCTGCAGTGAAAAATTTGAGTGCTGTTCCTACCCACAATACTTCGGAATCGAAATTGCTAAGCCGTATTTGTACGCCTAAAGAGTTACCAGACTTTTCAGGCGATCCGTTAGACTGGCTTCATTTTAAGCAAGCATTCGAAGAATCTACAGCGGTGTGTAACTTCAGTGCGAAGGAAAACTTATGGAGATTAAGAAAATGTTTACGTGGGCAAGCTAAAGAAACCGTTTCAGCCCTGCTAATCAGTGCTACTTCACCTGACCGTATAATGGCGACATTGGAGCTACGTTTTGGCGATCCCGATCACATCCTGACCCGTTTGATACAAGACCTCAAGAAACTTCAATCTGTGTCAAATGATTACCCGAAGGATATAGTGATATTTTCTATCAAAGTACAGAATTTTGTGGAAGCTGTACGTGCAGTCGGCAGAGAGGAGTACATTCAAGGTATGAGTACAGTGTCTATCATACTATCTAAGTTGCCGACGGTACTCCTTTCAAAGTGGTCAGATTACAGCTTTCCACTAATACAAGCCAAAACTAATAAGTCACGATTAGAAATGTTGTCTGAATTTTTGAACGCAGAGGCAATAAAAGTATCTGCGACTGCAAATATTTACGCTCTGAATGCACGCACAGAAAGCTATAAATATAAGCAAAATGACAACAGTAACACTAGATCACATACTGTTTTATTACAAACTGACAAGCAAAGCGATGATACGCAGTGTCAGTTTTGTCGTGCATCGAAACACAAACTCACTGATTGCAAAAAGTTCAAGAAGTCGTTATGCAGAGTGAGATGGCAACATGTTAAACGCTACGGTATTTGTTTCAAATGCTTGGAGGCGAAACACCTGCGAGACACCTGCCCCGCGCCGGCCTGCGATAAGGACGACTGTGGCCGCGCGCATCACAACTTGCTTCATTACTCGAACAATAAACATAACGGCGAAAGCGCAACACAAGAACACGAAGAAACAACGCAAGACACGGCCGAGACAGTGACGCATGTTAACGCGAGTGTACGTAAAGTGCTATTAAAAGTGTTACCGGTACGTGTGCATACGAATAACGGTGATTACATCGACACTAGTGCGTTACTCGACGACGGTTCGACTGTGACTATGATAAGCGCCAGGCTCGCCGATCGGGCCGGGCTGCGCGGGCGCCGCGAATCTATGCGTGTGTGCGGGCCGTGGAGCGATAACGAACTGGTTTACGATACG